>NC_073691.1:184625815-184712834 GCF_029784155.1 Uranotaenia lowii
TCAAAATTGTCAAAATTGTCAAAATTGTCAAAATTGTCAAAATATTCAAAATGGTCAAAATTGTCAAAATTGTCAAAATTGTCAAAATTGTCAAAATTGTCAAAATTGTCAAATTGTCAAAATTGTCAAAATTGTCAAAATTGTCAAAATTGTCAAAATTGTCAAAATTGTCAAAATTGTCAAAATTGTCAAAATTGTCAAAATTGTCAAAATTGTCAAAATTGTCAAATTGTCAAAATTGTCAAAATTGTCAAAATTGTCAAAATTGTCAAAATTGTCAAAATTGTCAAAATTGTCAAAATTGTCAAAATTGTCAAAATTGTCAAAATTGTCAAAATTGTCAAAATTGTCAAAATTGTCAAAATTGTCAAAATTGTCAAAATTGTCAAAATTGTCAAAATTGTCAAAATTGTCAAAATTGTCAAAATTGTCAAATTGTGAAATTGTCAAATTGTCAAATTGTCAAAACTGTAAAAATTTTCAAAATTGTCAAAATTTTCAAAATTGTCAAAATTGTCAAAATTGTCTAAATTGTCAAAATAGTCAAAATTTTCAAAATAGTCAAAATTGTTAAAATTGTCAAAATGGTCAAAATTGTCAAAATTTTCAAAATTGTCAAAATTGTCAAAATTGTCAAAATTGTCAAAATTGTCAAAATTGTCAAAATTGTCAAAATTGTCAAAATTGTCAAAATTGTCAAAATTGTCAAAATTGTCAAAATTGTCAAAATTGTAAAAATTGTCAAAATTGTAAAAATTGTAGAAATTGTCAAAATTGTAAAAATTGTAAAAATTGTCAAAATTGTCAAAATTGTCTAAATTGTCAAAATTGTCAAAATTGTCAAAATTGTCAAAATTGTCAAAATTGTCAAAATTGTCAAAATTGTCAAAATTGTCAAAATTGTCAGAATTGTCAAAATTGTAAAAATTGTCAAAACTGTCGAAATTGTCAAAATTGTCAAAATTGTCAAAATTGTCAAAATTGTCAAAATTGTCAAAATTGTCAAAATTGTCAAAATTGTCAAAATTGTCAAAATTGTCAAAATTGTCAAAATTGTCAAAATTGTCAAAATTGTCAAAATTGTCAAATTTCAAAATTGTCAAAATTGTCAAAATTGTCAAAATTGTCAAAATTGTCAAAATTGTCAAAATTGTCAAAATTGTCAAAATTGTCAAAATTGTCAAAATTGTCAAAATTGTCAAAATTGTCAAATTGTCAAAATTGTCAAAATTGTCAAAATTGTCAAAATTGTCAAAATTGTCAAAATTGTCAAAATTGTCAAAATTGTCAAAATTGTCAAAATTGTCAAAATTGTCAAATATTCAAAATGGTCAAAATTGTCAAAATTGTCAAAATTGTCAAAATTGTCAAAATTGTCAAAATTGTCAAAATTGTCAAAATTGTCAAAATTGTCAAAATTGTCAAAATTGTCAAAATTGTCAAAATTGTCAAAATTGTCAAAATTGTCAAAATTGTCAAAATTGTCAAAATTGTCAAAATTGTCAAAATTGTCAAAATTGTCAAAATTGTCAAAATTTCAAAATTGTCAAAATTGTCAAAATTGTCAAAATTGTCAAAATTGTCAAAATTTCAAAATTGTCAAAAATGTCAAAATTGTCAAAATTGTCAAAATTGTCAAAATTGTCAAAATTGTCAAAATTGTCAAAATTGTCAAAATTGTCAAAATTGTCAAAATTGTCAAAATTGTCAAAATTGTCAAAATTGTCAAAATTGTCAAAATTGTCAAAATTGTCAAAATTGTCAAAATTGTCAAAATTGTCAAAATTGTCAAAATTGTCAAAATTGTCAAAATTGTCAAAATTGTCAAAATTGTCAAAATTGTCAAAATTGTCAAAATTGTCAAAATTGTCAAAATTGTCAAAATTGTCAAAATTGTCAAAATTGTCAAAATTGTCAAAATTGTCAAAATTGTCAAAATTGTCAAAATTGTCAAAATTGTCAAAATTGTCAAAAATTGTCAAAATTGTCAAAATTGTCAAAATTGTCAAAATTGTCAAAATTGTCAAAATTGTCAAAATTGTCAAAATTGTCAAAATTGTCAAAATTGTCAAAATTGTCAAAATTGTCAAAATTGTCAAAATTGTCAAAATTGTCAAAATTGTCAAAATTGTCAAAATTGTCAAATTGTCAAAATTGTCAAAATTGTCAAAATTGTCAAAATTGTCAAAATTGTCAAAATTGTCAAAATTGTCAAAATTGTCAAAATTGTCAAAATTGTCAAAATTGTCAAAATTGTCAAAATTGTCAAAATTGTCAAAATTGTCAAAATTGTCAAAATTGTCAAAATTGTCAAAATTGTCAAAATTGTCAAAATTGTCAAAATTGTCAAAATTGTCAAAATTGTCAAAATTGTCAAAATTGTCAAAATTGTCAAAATTTCAAATTGTCAAAATTGTCAAAATTGTCAAAATTGTCAAAATTGTCAAAATTGTCAAAATTGTCAAAATTGTCAAAATTGTCAAAATTGTCAAAATTGTCAAATTGTCAAAATTGTCAAATATTCAAAATGGTCAAAATTGTCAAAATTGTCAAAATTGTCAAAATTGTCAAAATTGTCAAAATTGTCAAAATTGTCAAAATTGTCAAAATTGTCAAAATTGTCAAAATTGTCAAAATTGTCAAAATTGTCAAAATTGTCAAAATTGTCAAAATTGTCAAAATTGTCAAAATTGTCAAAATTGTCAAAATTGTCAAAATTGTCAAAATTGTCAAAATTGTCAAAATTGTCAAAATTGTCAAAATTGTCAAAATTGTCAAAATTGTCAAAATTGTCAAAATTGTCAAAATTGTCAAAATTGTCAAAATTGTCAAAATTGTCAAAATTGTCAAAATTGTCAAAATTGTCAAAATTGTCAAAATTGTCAAAATTGTCAAAATTGTCAAAATTGTCAAAATTGTCAAAATTGTCAAAATTGTCAAAATTGTCAAAATTGTCAAAATTGTCAAAATTGTCAAAATTGTCAAAATTGTCAAAATTGTCAAAATTGTCAAAATTGTCAAAATTGTCAAAATTGTCAAAATTGTCAAAATTGTCAAAATTGTCAAAATTGTCAAAATTGTCAAAATTGTCAAAATTGTCAAAATTGTCAAAATTGTCAAAATTGTCAAAATTGTCAAAATTGTCAAAATTGTCAAAATTGTCAAAATTGTCAAAATTGTCAAAATTGTCAAAATTGTCAAAATTGTCAAAATTGTCAAAATTGTCAAAATTGTCAAAATTGTCAAAATTGTCAAAATTGTCAAAATTGTCAAAATTGTCAAAATTGTCAAAATTGTCAAAATTGTCAAAATTGTCAAAATTGTCAAAATTGTCAAAATTGTCAAAATTGTCAAAATTAATTGTCAAAATTGTCAAAATTGTCAAAATTGTCAAATTGTCAAAATTGTCAAATTGTGAAATTGTCAAATTGTCAAATTGTCAAAACTGTAAAAATTTTCAAAATTGTCAAAATTTTCAAAATTGTCAAAATTGTCAAAATTGTCTAAATTGTCAAAATAGTCAAAATTTTCAAAATAGTCAAAATTGTCAAAATTGTCAAAATTGTCAAAATTGTCAAAATTGTCAAAATTGTCAAAATTGTCAAAATTGTCAAAATTGTCAAAATTGTCAAAATTGTCAAAATTGTAAAAATTGTCAAAATTGTAAAAATTGTAGAAATTGTAAAAATTGTAAAAATTGTAAAAATTGTCAAAATTGTCAAAATTGTCTAAATTGTCAAAATTGTCAAAATTGTCAAAATTGTCAAAATTGTCAAAATTGTCAAAATTGTCAAAATTGTCAAAATTGTCAGAATTGTCAAAATTGTAAAAATTGTCAAAACTGTCAAAATTGTCAAAATTGTCAAAATTGTCAAAATTGTCAAAATTGTCAAAATTGTCAAAATTGTCAAAATTGTCAAAATTGTCAAAATTGTCAAAATTGTCAAAATTGTCAAAATTGTCAAAATTGTCAAAATTGTCAAAATTGTCAAAATTGTCAAAATTGTCAAAATTGTCAAAATTGTCAAAATTGTCAAAATTGTCAAAATTGTCAAAATTGTCAAAATTGTCAAAATTGTCAAAATTGTCAAAATTGTCAAAATTGTCAAAATTGTCAAAATTGTCAAAATTGTCAAAATTGTCAAAATTGTCAAAATTGTCAAAATTGTCAAAATTGTCAAAATTGTCAAAATTGTCAAAATTGTCAAAATTGTCAAAATTGTCAAAATATTCAAAATGGTCAAAATTGTCAAAATTGTCAAAATTGTCAAAATTGTCAAAATTGTCAAAATTGTCAAAATTGTCAAAATTGTCAAAATTGTCAAAATTGTCAAAATTGTCAAAATTGTCAAAATTGTCAAAATTGTCAAAATTGTCAAAATTGTCAAAATTGTCAAAATTGTCAAAATTGTCAAAATTGTCAAAATTGTCAAAATTGTCAAAATTGTCAAAATTGTCAAAATTGTCAAAATTGTCAAAATTGTCAAAATTGTCAAAATTGTCAAAATTGTCAAAATTGTCAAAATTGTCAAAATTGTCAAAATTGTCAAAACTGTCAAAATTGTCAAAATTGTCAAAATTGTCAAAATTGTCAAAATTGTCAAAATTGTCAAAATTGTCAAAATTGTCAAAATTGTCAAAATTGTCAAAATTGTCAAAATTGTCAAAATTGTCAAAATTGTCAAAATTGTCAAAATTGTCAAAATTGTCAAAATTGTCAAAATTGTCAAAATTGTCAAAATTGTCAAAATTGTCAAAATTGTCAAAATTGTCAAAATTGTCAAAATTGTCAAAATTGTCAAAATTGTCAAAATTGTCAAAATTGTCAAAATTGTCAAAATTGTCAAAATTGTCAAAATTGTCAAAATTGTCAAAATTGTCAAAATTGTCAAAATTGTCAAAATTGTCAAAATTGTCAAAATTGTCAAAATTGTCAAAATTGTCAAAATTGTCAAAATTGTCAAAATTGTCAAAATTGTCAAAATTGTCAAAATTGTCAAAATTGTCAAAATTGTCAAAATTGTCAAAATTGTCAAAATTGTCAAAATTGTCAAAATTGTCAAAATTGTCAAAATTGTCAAAATTGTCAAAATTGTCAAAATTGTCAAAATTGTCAAAATTGTCAAAATTGTCAAAATTGTCAAAATTGTCAAAATTGTCAAAATTGTCAAAATTGTCAAAATTGTCAAAATTGTCAAAATTTCAAAATTGTCAAAATTGTCAAAATTGTCAAAATTGTCAAAATTGTCAAAATTGTCAAAATATTCAAAATGGTCAAACTTGTCAAAATTGTCAAAATTGTCAAAATTGTCAAAATTGTCAAAATTGTCAAAATTGTCAAAATTGTCAAAATTGTCAAAATTGTCAAAATTGTCAAAATTGTCAAAATTGTCAAAATTGTCAAAATTGTCAAAATTGTCAAAATTGTCAAAATTGTCAAAATTGTCAAAATTGTCAAAATTGTCAAAATTGTCAAAATTGTCAAAATTGTCAAAATTGTCAAAATTGTCAAAATTGTCAAAATTGTCAAAATTGTCAAAATTGTCAAAATTGTCAAAATTGTCAAAATTGTCAAAATTGTCAAAATTGTCAAAATTGTCAAAATTGTCAAAATTGTCAAAATTGTCAAAATTGTCAAAATTGTCAAAATTGTTAAAATTGTCAAAATTGTCAAAATTGTCAAAATTGTCAAAATTGTCAAAATTGTCAAAATTGTCAAAATTGTCAAAATTGTCAAAATTGTCAATATTGTCAAAATTGTCAAAATTGTCAAAATTGTCAAAATTGTCAAAATTGTCAAAATTGTCAATAAAAATGTGAAAAATGTGAAAAATGTCAAAAATGTCAAAAATGTCAAAAATGTCAAAAATGTCAAAAATGTCAAAAATGTCAAAAATGTCAAAAATGTCAAAAATGTCAAAAATGTCAAAAATGTCAAAAATGTCAAAAATGTCAAAAATGTCAAAAATGTCAAAAATGTCAAAAATGTCAAAAATGTCAAAAATGTCAAAAATGTCAAAAATGTCAAAAATGTCAAAAATGTCAAAAATGTCAAAAATGTCAAAAATGTCAAAAATGTCAAAAATGTCAAAAAATGTCAAAAATGTCAAAAATGTTAAAAATGTCAAAAAATGTCAAAAATGTCAAAAATGCCAAAAATGTCAAAAATGTCAAAAATGTCAAAAATAACAAAAATGTCAAAAATGTCAAAAATATCAAAAATGTCAAAAATGTCAAAAATGTCAAATATGTCAAAAATGTCAAAAATGTCAAAAATGTCAAAAATGTCAAAAATGTCAAAAATGTCAAAAATGTCAAAAATGTCAAAAATGTCAAAAATGTCAAAATGTCAAAAATGTCAAAAATGTCAAAAATGTCAAAAATGTCAAAAATGTCAAAAATGTCAAAAATGTCAAAATGTCAAAAATGTCAAAAATGTCAAAAATGTCAAAAATGTCAAAAATGTTGAAAATGTCAAAAATGACAAAAACCTTAAATATTTCCAAAATGTAACAAATGTCAAAAATGTCAATAATGTCAAAAATGTCAAAAATGTCAAAAATGTCAAAAATGTCAAAAATGTCAAAAATGTCAAAAATGTCAAAAATGTCAAAAATGTCAAAAATGTCAAAAATGTCAAAAATGTCAAAAATGTCAAAAATGTCAAAAATGTCAAAAATGTCAAAAATGTCAAAAATGTCAAAATGTCAAAAATGTCAAAAATGTCTAAAATGTCAAAAATGTCAAAAATGTCAAAAATGTCAAAAATGTCAAAAATGTCAAAAATGTCAAAAATGTCAAAAATGTCAAAAATGTCAAAAATGTCAAAAATGTCAAAAATGTCAAAAATGTCAAAAATGTCAAAAATGTCAAAAATGTCAAAAATGTCAAAAATGTCAAAAATGTCAAAAATGTCAAAAATGTCAAAAATGTCAAAAATGTCAAAAATGTCAAAAATGTCAAAAATGTCAAAATGTCAAAAATGTCAAAAATGTCAATAAAAATGCGAAAAATGTCAAAAATGTCATTAAAATGTGAAAAATTTCAAAAATGTCAAAAATATGAAAAATGTCAAAAATGTCAAAAATGTCTAAAATGTCAAAATGTCAAAAATGTCAAAAATGTCAAAAATGTCAAAAATGTCAAAAATGTCAAAAATGTCAAAATGTCAAAAATGTCAAAGATGTCAAAAATGTCAAAAATGTCAAAAATGTCCAAAAATGTCAAAAAATGTCTAAAATGCAAGAATGATCAGAATTGGTTCTTCAGTATTTTGAAGTTGGCATTCTTTTATAAGAAAAGGCTATTGATTTGGTTTTTTTTTCGTAGGAATATTGTTTAAACATACACTGAAAGTAACTAAAAATGACTTTTAAAAAGTAACCGAATACTTTCAGTGCAACCGGCCAATGGCAGTTGGACGATTGGGATAGTCGAATGAAATAGCTCTTTCCACATTGCACCATGCAACAACCGATGATGGTCGAACGATGTGGCCAATGAGCTGGGCAAATACCAGACTGGAAAATTAAACCTTTTCGTCTGTCCGGTTCGATGAATGGTTAATTAGAGGGGACAAGGTGGGGGTACAGACGAAGCAATCTCGCGAAGCACCCAACCAGTGGGCGGTGTGTCTAAGTGCATCGGGAGAACGAGACAGTCTTAATTCATTCGGGAGGGGTCGCGCCCCTGTCCTGGACTAATTAAGCATCTTCTCCATCCACGAAAGTTTTTTTTCGGTTATCTTTATTTTGGATTTTTTTTTTCATCAAACCGCCATCCGCGCCATGTGTCAGTGGATGAAGTCCGTCTGGAACGGAGGGAAAACTAAATTGGAAAACCCCTGCCCGTGGCAAAGATTAAACATATTTTAAGCTCCCATAAACATTGGCTGGAGAATAAATTTAGAACTGTTGCCCTTCAATTTCCGAGTAGGTACCTTTTCCTAATGAACCGTGAACTCTTCTTCGATTCAAAAAAACATCCCGAGTTCATAAATATCGATTTCCGTTTGTCTGTGCGGCTGACAATGGATCGAGGGCGTCATCCGCCTCCGGGGTCGGATTTGATGATCTAATTTTAACCTCCCAAGATGGGTGCACGATGACGATTGACAACTGGCAGGGAAAGTGAAATCCTAGTTGGCTGGGCTTTGTTGTTCTTCTGGGCCCGGAATGACCGCTTGCTAACTTTCGATCGGACGCCAACTGTGATCCCCTAGTTTTGAAAGGCGAAAAATTTCACGCCTCGATCGATTTACCAAAGACTGGAACCGATTGCTAGCTGAAAGTTATAAGGTGTTGGAGAACGCTGTACGACAGTTATTGAACCATTTCTCTCATGATTAAAAAGTTTTAGTGACAACATCTGTAAAATGGTTCATTTCAAGTTTAACAAATCAGTTAAAATTAAAAATTTGAAAACCCTGAATCGTGGTGTAATGCCGGGATCGTTTGTTCTAACGTTTTGTTCGAAAGATGCCATCTAGTTTGTTTTATTTCTACCGGTCCAATACAATTTAATCCCCAAAAGTGTGTTTGAAACTTCCCGCACTTGGGCCATGAATTTAAAAAAATCCGCAATATGTCCGCGGCCTCACCTCACCTGTGACAGTCCACCCGCACCATTTTGCGCTCCCCACCCCATTTTTCCAGTAGCGATGAATACCAAAAAGCATATCGGCGACGTATCGTCATATGTTGCTGTCGCTGCTTCTCTATTCAGTTCAGCCGCAGGGCGATTGGAAAGTCGAGGGGGTGGTTTTGGTGCCATATCGTAAATAGAGATAACACATAATCTGCATATTTATGGGAACGCATTAAGCGAGGACGACCCCTCCCAGATCAGGTTCTAGTGCAGTGCCACGTGTTTCTGTTTTTTTTATATGGTAGCTATGAAACGCGAAAGCAAAATGAAAAACAAACACTCAATCGGTGTTTCAAAGCTAAAGAAAGATTAATTTTATTACTTTTTTATTTTTAATATAATTCTTTTTCATTTGAATTTCAACTTTCAATCAAATTACAAAATTGGTTTTAACATTTTCTGCTTTTGAACGACAAAGTTAAAAGAATTTGCCTACTTCCATCAAAGAGTGATATTTCATGTGGTTTAATTAACGCCTCATAACTTGTAGTCTCTCGCCATGTTTTTGGAACACTGCCAACTAGATTCCAGTAGGAGTGTGTTCTGTGCCGGGCAGCCTACTTTGTGTTCTTTGGTGTGTTAATGTCGATTTTCATTTCACTTCACCAGTAGCAAGAGGAAAAGATGAGATCCCTATATTATTCTGGATAAAACATACAAAAGCCTGGTATACTTTAGTACGGGGCGACCGAGACTCTTGAAACAAGGATCTACGACCTTCCGGTATTAAATAGAGAAACACCAGAAGGCGCATCCTACACACGATAGATGTTATGGCTTTGTAGCCTCATCCCATCGAAAGGGATCCGCCATCAGGATTAAAGTCTAGGATACTCATACAGAATCGTGTGAACAGATGAGTCGTCTGGTTCTCGACGTTCCCGTAGAGATACGGTTCTTGTTTGATGCCCCGTGTCGACCAGAGTAAAACAGAGAAGCCTGTCCGGTGATGAACCCCACGTTTAATAATCTGCTGCCCTAATATGTTTGTATAACTTTTGATTAAATCCAGCAGTAAATCCTTTTAGCGCCAAGCAAAGTCTCCCGGGACTTTTCGGCAGGGTTTTATTCGACGGGAATTTTGCATAAGGCAGGGTCACTTCCAGTGGGTAGCATATAGAACATTTAAAGTATATTTGACAGAGTAGGATTCTTGGGTAGACATCTTAAAATGTTAGTAGATCAATTTAACATTCAGAAAGAAATTGGGAAAATATTTTTCTATTTTTTTAGAGATGTGCTGAATATTCTGCCGGACGTGTATAGGGTCTGTCCATTATGACGAAGCAAGATTTTGATACAACCCTGCTCATTCCAGATGACTTTTAAACAGCTGATTTCTGCTGGGTATTGTTGCTTACAGTTTAACTTAAAATTCAGTTTATCGTAAGCTCCAATTCTCATAATTTTTGTGAAAATGAGAAGCATTTTCCCGAAAAAGTGCAAAAATGCCGTGCACAAACGGTGTACTTTCCACAATATTTTTCCGAGTCAGTTGGCGAAAACGGAAGGAGTAAGCTTTGGAACTGGAAGGAGTAAGCATTGGAAATGTGGTTCGCAAGTACGGAGAGGAAAGCAGCTTCGTACACATAAATAAATCTGGGTGCAAACCGGATCCGGTGGACAAAACTTTGGACTGAAAAGACATGAGTGCTTGCGCCAGTAAGAAAACAGCCTCAGTTCAAGATGTGACAAAAACGTTGATTCCCTCTCAGAACTGTCCATTGCACCAAGGTAAGATTGGGTCTAAAGACATATAGAAAACAGAAGAAGCCAAAGCCGAGTCAAAAGCAAGCTGCTTCCTTCAGACCAAGAGCCTGTAATTTATTTGACCAACTGCTGTGTGGAAAATCGGTGAGCGTTATCATAAAAGACGAAATCTATTTATTGCAAGTTTGATTACAAAACGCTTCCGGGTGCTCAGTATTACACTATTCGAGATGGCCAACGAATTGACAAGACATCATGTTTTACCGAAAAATTTGGTTGACATGTTATAATTTGGCAAGCCATATGTGAGTAAGGGATGCTTTCCGAGTCGTTCGTGACCACTGACTAAATGAAAACAGCTGTTCGAGAGTGCTTGAATGGTCGCCTGCTTCCCATGATCCGTAAGCATGATTACCTAGTACTGTCTTGGCCGTATTTTGCATCACTAATCAAATCAATTGTAATTTTTGGGCCCTAACCAAGTTGTTTTTCAGGAAACATGGCATACCTGCTGAACAAACCTGATATTCCACCGAAAAAATTGCAAAAACTGCTGGAAAAATGGGACACCCTATATCTCACATCGTTGCAAAATTAATGATATAAATTTGCTTTCACCGTGCTTCACCAAACAGGATACCCAAGCAACCAGAGTCACATATTAACTTAAATAAACGCTTCGAAAGTCAAATATGAGCTGACAAACTGCCCGATTCCCTTAAGTAAACTATATGAACTCATTATTGAACTTGAAAGATGCTAAAGTGATTTGTATGTACGTTGTAGGTGACTTATTTTACCCAAATCCCATTAGTGAACTTTATGTACTCATTGATTAATTTGAAAGTTGCTTAAGTGATTTATCTGTACGTTGTAAGGAACTTAAGTCACAAAAAGGGCACAAAAGTACTCAATACAGGATTTACTAAGTCACCAAAAGTGCATTGAGGTGCTTTCGTCCTGGCTGGCTAGTTGTCTGGTTTTGCGGGTGCGCATGTAGGTAATGCTACTAAATCGTATCATCACTTCGAGTTTTGGTTTCAGCTAGAACAACACCTAGGCGTGGCCTTCTGGTGGCGTGTAAAATTGTCACCGCAAAGTTTGGAGTCCGATTCCCCAAGCCGGGCAAGTTATTTTCAATAAGTAACTTTGTCTTTCGACCGCGTGCTGCACAAAGTACTGGTATCAAAGTTGAATTGACTAGGATTACAGACTGAGGCACTCGAGAATATTGCGTCATATCCAACGGACTGGTAGGCTTTCACCAGAATACGTACTACACGCTACCGGATGTTCGCTACACCGTTTGGCGTTCCTCAAGGAAGACATCTCTTACCCCTGCCGTTTATAATCTTCGTGAATGATTTGTGCTCAACACTTCAGTCCGATACACTTGCAAGATTATAAACTTTACTCTGCAAAAAAAAAACGATTCTTTTTGATTACCAACTAACCGAAGATAGGCTTAAGAATGTGAAGTCTATTACGGATTTAGGAGGAAAGATTGACTGCAGGCTCACATTTGCTAAACACATCTCGCTTACATCTGCAATTTTTGCTCTTGGATTCCAGCGTCAGAACACTTAAGATTTTGATGACGATTACGCACTGAAAGCCATCTACTGTGCGTCAGTACGTAGAATCATCATGGAGGACGCTATCCAGGTGTTGGCTTCCATTCAGAGCACACAATGCCCTCACTTTGAACGAGTTCAAATATGTTTCATAAGATACGCTCCACGGTTCCCCGAAAAGACCCAATCCAACTCTCGCCATTTAAGGAAAGGTGTGATCTGATATACCCAACCTCACTTGAAAAGCGTCGCATCGGACTGCAGTAATATTTTATATTCGACACATTGACCAATCCCTTTTGACTGTGCTTACATTTAACAGCGTTTTAATATTTATATACCAAAACTTCGACAACACTTCGAAAACGTCTCTCAGTTTCTCTCGATACCTCACCACCGTACTGCTTATGGCTAAAACCACCGGGAGCTTCAAGGGATCAGTTTGCCAAGGACAAATGTTAACGATTGGCGAAAAGTAAGTTACCTACCTTCTGCTTCATCTACAGAGTTCGCATTGGATAGATATGACCAGTCGACTTGACTAAATAAGTAATTTAGTAGCGTAAAGTTAGCTTTTCTTAAATTTACTGAAGGTGCTTCTACCGCTTTGCAAAAAAGACTCAGCGCACCTGGTTTCAATATTAGTCAGTCAAAGTGAAAGTCGACAGCTACTAATCTTTTAGAGCGATTGTGGTTTTGAAGTTGTTGACTTTTTGGCGATCAACAAGAACAGGATCCAGTGTGCAATTATTCGCGTTTGAAATACTGGTGATGTGGGCGTGATTCAAAGTGGACATTCTATCGATGAGAACTGTACTTGACGTCGAGAACGTAGAAGTTGTTGGGTCCGGGTAGCGCTATCCGTCGTCATGAATTTTCGAAAGATTATGTTGGTTAAAGTCTACAAAGATTGCACATTTGTCGCGGGTGTAAATTCATCCAATAACCTCACTTAAAACGTCCAGGAATCTGGTAATGACAGATGTAATGTAATGTAATGTTGTAGATATGCTCGGGCTTAGATGAACGGCACCGACAAAAACAAAATGATGTGAATAACATTTTTCACTAGGACATGCCTTCGTTTGTGAAAGGGATACATTCCTAGCTCAATGCATTTTTTGCCGCTTGTTAGTGGGTCCCGATCTCTCTGCGGTGGACGCAGTACTGCTGATTAAAGAGCTGCAATGAGTTTATGTCTTCATCTAGCCACATCCCCATAAGATCGATGACATTATAGAGGTCTGTGTGAAGAGTAGTGAAGAAATAGTCTATTTATTTATTTATTTATTTATTTATTTATTTATTGGCGGATATATGGGCTGAGCCAGTCATTCCGGCTATCTTAAATTATCTTACATGCAGTTGTCTTCTTAGCAATAAAATGTAAAGATTTTTGATTATAGATAAACTTAAATTGAAATCAATGACACTGTTAACACTGTTTATTTCCCTCATGAATCTAAGGGCTGGCTCGTCGCAACTGTCGTTAGTTCGGCGATTCTCAGGAGCGTAAAGTCTTCGTCTTCTTAAGGCCACATTGCTGGTGTTAGCTGTCAATTGTGAGCGTAGAAATGTTGAGTTGGTCAAACCTCGTTTAACTTTCATATAGAACATCGGATCATGTCAAACTCGTTTAGGTGTGCGGGCCGCATTAAAAATTTTCTATGACGTAGAGGACCGCACCCAAAATCAGTTAAATCGGTAGATTCAGCTTTAGTTTTTTTTGCAGTAATATTTTGCATAATAATCAGTGGTGTTTTTTTTTGTGACAATTTAAGACGGGGCTACGCGGGCCGCATTGACATAGGCCGCGGGCCGCATGCGGCCCGCGAACTCCCAGTTTGACATGCCTGATTTATGCGATGTCGGTTCTCTAATAAATCCAGATCCAAAAGAAACCAGATGTGTTCGTAATCTGGAAAATCTTCTCTACAGGCTAGATTCCTGACAGCGAATCTCACAGAGCGTTTCTGAACTGTTACTACTTCCAGTCTGCTTATATGGACATTGTACGTTGGCCTCCAGACTATTCTCGCGAAATCGAATCTAGATCTTACCAAACTGACATACAGGCTTTTGATAGAGTATGGATCTTCCAATTCCCCAGCAAAGCGCTGCACTACACCGAAAATTGCAAGTCCATCCGATACCAAGTTATTAACGTGTTCTATGAAACTTAATCCGGAATCCAAAGTGACGCCTAAGTCCAATACGCTGGTAACTCTTTGAATGTCTTCGCCGCCGAGGGAGTACCTGAACAAGATCGGAGTATTGCTTCTGGTAAACGAAATCGTTGAGCATTTGGAGATATTCACTTTTAGCTTGCATCCGTTCACAAAAGCAGAGAATGCGTCGCAAACCACGCACATTTTGATCAAATTCGGTCAGCTGAGGAAATTTTTCTTGTTCCGCTGTGTTGGTCTGAGCATGTGTTTTGTTTACTAACAGATTGTGGAAGTCTGCTGGCTCTGTTGGCACGGTGGATTCGAAGTTCGAAATGCAATCAGCTTGTTGCGTTGCGGCAAGAGTTCCTTCTCAAAGTTAGCTCATTTACTTGGCATGCGATATCTGGAGAGGACATGTACTAAGGTTTTTTACCGGAGTGATAATCACACCAATTGTGATACCAATGATTGAATTTGAGGTTATTTGTGGTAATTTGTTAGAGAGAATTAGAAGGTTGGAGTTAAAATGAGATAAACCAGTGCTCAGAGAGAGTGAAAATGTGGTAATTGTTGCAAATTGTTGTAATTTGTGAAGCAGTTGTGGAATTTTGATCATTTCCATTCCAAATGCAAAGAATTCTTTCTCGATTTTAATCCCTTGTTTTTACCTAACAGAGCAGATGATTCCACCACAGGGCTGCAATGATATATGATTTGTCTGTGTATTATGTGACCAACATCTATTTGCCAAGTGTTAGTGAATCCTGTTTTTTAGCTTTTTTTCCCCAGATTAAAGCTTTTTTTGCCATGAGAGCATAGAAAATGAAAGCTCAAATCTGAGAAAAAAAGCTTAAATTTGAAAAAAAAACTTAAATTTGAGGGATGTGCTCCACACGGGTTCAATAACATTGCAGGGGCCTGGTGATAAAGAAGCTGTGGCGCATCTTACCAACACATCACCACAAGGCAGAGAACGGAAATGTTAGACTGGGAGGACTATTAGGTTCAGATTAGATGGAATCTCTTGTTTCGTTACGCACTCATCTTGGTCATTATCGGCTTTTATTATAACAGTTTGTTCCATCAGCGCTTATGGTCTTCATTTACGTATTGGAGTGGTCGAGTTCTTGTGTTTTGGTATCCAGATTTTCGTATTGGTTGGCACGTAAAGTTGTCGTTGTCACCTACTCCCGCCTCTTCAGACGACATTGACTACGATCTTTTCGCTATGCAATTGAAATTGCGATTCGTAACACCATTGTAAACGACTTAAGTTATCATTGCTAATAAGATTTCTTGTTAGCTTGGTGGTATAGTATAGTATAGTATAGTATAGTATAGTATAGTATAGTATAGTATAGTATAGTATAGTATAGTATAGTATAGTATAGTATAGTATAGTATAGTATAGTATAGTATAGTATAGTATAGTATAGTATAGTATAGTATAGTATAGTATAGTATAGTATAGTATAGTATAGTATAGTATAGTATAGTATAGTATAGTATAGTATAGTATAGTATAGTATAGTATAGTATAGTATAGTATAGTATAGTATAGTATAGTATAGTATAGTATAGTATAGTATAGTATAGTATAGTATAGTATAGTATAGTATAGTATAGTATAGTATAGTATAGTATAGTATAGTATAGTATAGTATAGTATAGTATAGTATAGTATAGTATAGTATAGTATAGTATAGTATAGTATAGTATAGTATAGTATAGTATAGTATAGTATAGTATAGTATAGTATAGTATAGTATAGTATAGTATAGTATAGTATAGTATAGTATAGTATAGTATAGTATAGTATAGTATAGTATAGTATAGTATAGTATAGTATAGTATAGTATAGTATAGTATAGTATAGTATAGTATAGTATAGTATAGTATAGTATAGTATAGTATAGTATAGTATAGTATAGTATAGTATAGTATAGTATAGTATAGTATAGTATAGTATAGTATAGTATAGTATAGTATAGTATAGTATAGTATAGTATAGTATAGTATAGTATAGTATAGTATAGTATAGTATAGTATAGTATAGTATAGTATAGTATAGTATAGTATAGTATAGTATAGTATAGTATAGTATAGTATAGTATAGTATAGTATAGTATAGTATAGTATAGTATAGTATAGTATAGTATAGTATAGTATAGTATAGTATAGTATAGTATAGTATAGTATAGTATAGTATAGTATAGTATAGTATAGTATAGTATAGTTTTAGTTTAGTATAGATTAGTATAGTTTTCCTTACTAGACAAACGTTTGAGTTTCTTATCACAAAAAAAAATTGTCGAAATTAAACCAAAATGACATCCTTTATTTCGCTTAAATTGTCAGAAACCCTAACCCAACACTGCTAAATACTTCAACCTTTTTCAAAGCATCCACCTAAGTACATCCGTACATGTATGGAATGCAGCAATTCGTTCCCAAAGGATCAAGCAATGGACCATCCCTTCCGGATGATCATAGCAACGAAAGACCAACCCCATACGAGTGTTTGGTCCTCGAAAGGGCCGGGACCATTGAGGACTCCCTCCTCAACTTCACTGTTGCCCGGACGTGGAGGGTTCTTGTTTAGCAATGAAAATAATACACTGTTAATGAGACATTTTAATGGCCGGGAGATACAAACTTGTCATTGATATATTGACACCGGGTAGCATCGTAAGAGCATACGAGTCCACTCATTCGATGTGAAAAGTCTAGGATTAAATACGAATTTCGCAGTAGGCGTCGTCATCGTCGTCGTCATTGTTGTCGGATCTTTCTAGACTAGTGGGTGTAGGCGGGTTGGTGCGTGTTTTACTGCAATGCAACAAAAGGTGTCGTCGTCGTTTACCGACGGACGACGCACTGGGTGAAATATAACATGGCCAACTACGGTGACGTTGGGGTGAAGTTGTTGTTTGTTTTTCGATCTAACAGCTAGCTGGGGTTTAACATAACATACGAATCAATGGAAAGCCTTTCAAAGCAGGCTTTTGTTATTAATGGATCGAGATTCATTCTTCAGTCAGATAAGGGAAATCGAACAAAGAACAACCAATTTCGTTCCCTGTCAGCCGTCGGCCATCGTTAGATTTGTAGATTTGTTTGGCGATATGTTTACGTTGTGATTTTTTGTCTCTTGCTTAACATGGGTGAAAAAGTTTTAACCTTAATCAAATGACAATTGAGTATTTTGACAGTTATAAACTACAATCTTTATCATTTCAAAGTTTTTTTTTTTTGCATACCTTGAGGACAGTCGTGAGAAAGATCTGCAACAGAGTGCTCCTCGAATGTGTTCCCAATTGCAAAGCTTCCAATCAGCTCTCGGAAGGTTAAATTATTTAACATTTATGCACAAACGTGAGCCGCGGACTCGGCCGCCGGCATTTTCCACCATCTATTGACGGCGCGGCTGTTCGACCGGGCTGGATCGATTGGCGTAATTGAGCAATAAATCGGCTGCACTTTCGGTAGCAACTGCAATAAAAGTGTCGACGAGCGCTCGTCTTGAGCGTTGTTCCTCGAACGAAACGAAACCCATGTCAAAGATTCCATCTGTCCGATTAATTAATCGTTGCAGCCTTGCGGGCGTTTCGCGAATCTGTCGACTTCTTACGAACGACGAGACGTTGCATAAATTATTCAGCAGCGCAGCAACTTTAATTTATCTCGCGGCAGCTGCTGTAGGATAGTACGCAGTCAGAGCTGGGGAAGGTGGGGGCGTCATGTAGATGATTATCAGCTGCAGTTGCTACAAAACGCTGCCACTAACGAGATATTTCTAAAAACCGAATAAATATGCATTAATAAGCAGTCTAATAAAAATGTGCGCTACAGCCATTAAAATAGTAATTAATTGTTATTAAACAAATGATCGCGCAAACACAACAGCCCCACTGACAGTTGGGAGGCGAGTATTGGGGATGCTGTCAGTTTAAACTATTAATTCAATTGGTAGCGAAAATGTTCCAAACATGTATTTATACTCGTTGTTGAAGTCAGCCAAACAGTCAACGACAAAGCAGGCGGTGCCATAAAGTTATTTAAAATCCCATCGGCCCTCCCCTAGTAGGAGCAGGTTGCACGGGTAAAGCTGACGCGATTGCTGCGATTAGTTTTTCTTCGGCTTAATTAAAGGCACAACACAGAGAGGCTTCATGTTGTTGTAGGCAGTCGGTGGATTTTCCGCTGCAAATCGGATTTCAAACTATGCATAATTAATTTACGAATCGATTCTTGCTCGTTCAGCAGCAGATAGTGAAAGCTTTGAGAAGATAAGCGCCAACTCATTGGCTTTTCCAAGTCAACAAAACGGGAGAATGAGCTGCTGCTATTGCTTATTGCATCCCATTGCTTCCACTGAATTAACTCCTAACGTTTCGACATCTAGCGGATGACAGGTATCTCACCAGATCGGATACGATTTGAAACAGAAACGAGAAAGTACGGCGATTTGAAATTCTATGGACCCTAGCTAAGGATTAGATTTAAGCTGTGCTTTGAGTAATTTTGTCTCTAGAAGAATGACTGTAATGCTCCATTTCTAAAAAAAATATTCAGAAATAATTTTCCAACATCACTCTAAATTAAGAAGTTATGTTTAGAGAATTGGGAGTGAAACATTCTAAATTAATACAAATCCTAGGATGATTTCTTGGATAGAGTACCTTGTATTTTTACATAAAATGGAATTTTTTTTTGAATGGGTTTCTTTTTTCTATTATAGTACGCGGATTTTAATTCGAAAATTTGTAAAAAAATTCAAATTTTTAACCGAAAAAATACACGTATTTTTTTTAAATATGTTTTTCTCATGCGATGCCAATTTATTTTTCAATACATTGGGCATATTGGAAAATTCTTTAGCTATTACAGGCATATTACAGAATAGCTGATCAAGTATGAACTGCGTTTAATGTTTTTCTTTTAGTTTGCAATGAGGAGTTTGTGACTAAATGTTAATTTTGCGTAATTTTTAAGACAATATTTCATAAAATATTAAACAGGATTTATACACGATCCTTTTATTTGTCTTTGAAATGAAAATAAAAAATTTATTGACCGTCGAAAAGAACACCGTGTACGAATTTTTATCCTGTTCGGATTATTGCAAAACATTCAAAAGTTTTCATTTTCCTGTTGTCTGAAACAGAAATTGAAATCAGGAATCAATTCTTCGTTTTGACTTATTCCCGATAATGAATTTTCCTCTCGATCTGATGCATAGTATCACAAAAATCTTAAAAACATTAAAAAATTAATAAAGACGACCTCTTTTTTAGTTGTTAAGTATATACTAATCAAATGAAGAATCAACTTTCTTTAAACTCTTATGTTTCAACTATCGTGTCGAGCCGAAGCAAAATGACGTCAAAATGACCCTGAACATCTCAATATCGCAAAAATAGTGAACAGTAAATATGAACATCCCCTTTTGCCACGCTTACACATTATTTGATACCTAAAATCGACTATTCTTCCTTCAAAACTCCCGTGTGCCAGTTTTAATCTAAATCCCATTTATAATAACGTTAATATCGCTGAAACAGTGAACTGTTAATATGCTAGGCACTTACACAAAATTTGATACCTTAAATCAATAATTTTTTCCTAAAAACTTTCGTGTGCAAATTATCATCTCTCTCTATCCAATGTATAATTACTCGTCCTAAAAAATTCCTACGTGCATATTTTCAACTGAATCCGTTATGTAATCGCTAGACAGTATTTGTGTAATATGGACCCTTCAAATCCGAAAATCTGAAAACATTTTTCATCATTCCTTGTTCTAATGAGTACCCATGCAAAATTTTAGCTTTCTTGGTCTTAAGACTGTTTTAAGTTAACTGTGGACAAACAAACAAACAAACAAACAAACAGAAATGGCTTTTCATATAGCTTAGGGTGGCCGTTAGTAGAGGTTTATAAAAGCCCAAATTTCACAGCTCCCTCCCGTTAATATTGATCCGTTTATCATAATAGCTTACTGAGCAAAATTTCATTTCTATTTGACATCTCTAAAGCGACCCTTAAACGCCTTGAAAATGATACTTATTTAAAATAAAAAAAAATATATAATTTATTTTGGCAACACTGTAACAATTTTACAACTGATTTCTAGTCTAAGAACAGTTTTTAGAAGCCAACATGTAGTTATAGAGCTATCGAAACATGTTAAAGACTTTTGATTCTATATTTTCCTAAACATTTAGTATGAGGTATACCCTGAGAAGTCAAAAATTAAACAAAAGTATCTCCCACTTCCATCTGTACCGTTGAGCCGTCAACACGTACGCCGGAGCATCGTATCGTTGCTGTGTACCTGCAGGAACATTTTACATTATTTATTTTTTCCTTACCTGTATTTCAATCAGCACTTTTCAGTGCTAAAATTATTTTCATTTTCTTTTATTCATATTTTCTCTTTTCTTTCCAGCATGGGGAAGTCTTCGGCTGGCTCAAGGGCCGGAAGAAAACGGATTGCTGAACCTAATCCAGGGCCATCTGCCAAAAAAGTTGAAATTTCCAATTCATTTGATGTCCTTCATAACATCGGTGATGAGGAAATATTCATATTTAATTCTGATAAGAGTACTAAGAAACCTTCTTCTTCTTCTTATACTCTTAAAAACGAAAAGATTCCACCAATAACAGTCACGATTCCTGACTTCAATGCCTTTCGAAAAGAAATCGTCACTTCCGTCAAGGATGTGAAGATTTCTTTTCAGATCGGTCGAAGGGGAACTGCTCGTATATTGGCGGAATCTTTTAATGATTTTCAAAAGGTTTTAAATTATTTGAATAATAAAAAACACCAATTTTTTACGTACGACACTAGAAGTGATCGTCCATTTAAAGTTGTACTTCGTGGTCTCACTGGCGATCAGACACCGGATGAGATCACAGCTGAATTAAATTCTTTGTTAGGTTTTTCTCCAATTCAAGTAATTCAAATGAGGAAAAGAACCAACACGAATAATAACAGTAGTGTTGGTTTTGCTCCTGAACTTTATTTGATCCATTTTAAAAAGGATCAGGTTAATAATTTGAAAATTTTGGAAAAGGCTCGTCTTATGTTTCATTGTCGAATAAAATTTGAACCTTTTCGTAAATCTTCTACCAATTTTCTTCAAAATATTACGCAATGTCGTCGTTGTCAAGCTTTTTGTCATGGCACTAAAAATTGTAGAATGAATGCCAGATGCATGTTTTGCGGCTCATTCGATCATGAAAAATCTAAATGCCTTTTTGGTGGTGATAAGACAAAAACAGAATTTTTTAAGTGTGCAAATTGCGCAGGTAATCATTCCTCGAATTCGCTAGACTGTCCCATCAGGGCAAAAATTATTGCTTCTAGGAAAAATCCCAAAGTTTCCAGAAAAGTTTCTTCTCCTCCTTCCTCTTTTTCGTCTTCACACGTCGGGCCGGCAAACAACCTGCCTGTTCGCATTCAGCCTCGGTCTACATTGGAATCACGGCTGGGTAATACCCGAAGTGATTTTAATGTTACCTGGGCTGATTCTGCGCCACAGACTCGTTGTTTATCGTTCTCAGAGGTGGTTGAAAATGGGTTTCCCTCTTCAGGTTCAACTAATAAAAATGGGAAAAAACCAAGTCTCAACGTTCATGCGAAGGCTTGGGAAAATCCCCGAAATTCAAATACTTTTTCTTCTCCTTCCTCTTCTGATTCTAACAATTTTGTTGATTTGGGTGAGATTACTGAGGAAAAATTAAAATTTTTGCATCAAAATTTAATGGAAATGATGCAACTTATGTTGAAAGCAAATTCAATGTTTGAAGCTTTCCAAACTTCTTTTAATTATGCTAACAAAATTATTATGACTTTACGATTCCCTCATGGATCCAAATAGATGTTTAAATATTATGAATTGGAACGCTAGATCTTTGCTGGCTAACCAAGACGAGTTCTTTTTATTTTTGAAAACTCAAAACATACATATTGCTGCCATCACTGAAACTTTTTTAAAGCCAGACAATAACTTGAAAAGCAATGCTTTCTTTAAAATTTTACGAAATGATCGACTTGATCGACAAGGTGGGGGTGTAGCTATTGTCATCAATAGTCGTCTCAAATTTAGACTTCTTCCTTCTTTCAATACAAAAGTCTTAGAAACAATTGGAATTGAATTAGAAACTTCTATGGGGAAAATTATAATTGTTGCCGCATATTTGCCTTTTCAATGTAGCGGTGAACAGAAAAATTTTTTGAAGGGAGATTTACAAAAACTCACCAGAAATAAATCTAAATTTTTTATTATTGGTGACTTTAATGCAAAACACCGATCTTGGAATAATATTTCATCAAATTCAAATGGGAATATTTTGTTTAATGACTGCTCTGCAGGTTATTATACTGTTGAATATCCTAATGGGCATACTTGTTTTTCTTCAATTAGAAATCCCTCCACAATTGATTTGGTTCTAACGGATTTAGGCGAGCATTGTAGTCAATTAGTTACTCATGCGGACCTCGATTCAGACCACCTTCCAGTAACATTTTCTTTATCCCAAAGTCCCATTGAAAACCCTTTAAAATCAACTTTTAACTTTCAAAAGGCTAACTGGGAGCGATATATGAATTTTATTGAACGTAATTTGGATGTAAACGTTCCACTGAATTCAATAGAAGATATTGATTTGGCTGTAGAAAATTTGACAACCGCAATAGTCAATGCTAAAGCCGCTTCAATACCTAAAGTTAAACATAAATTCAATCAACCTTTAATTGATGATGATCTTCAGTTTTTGATACGACTGAAAAACATTCGTCGACGCCAATATCAACGTACTAGAGATCCTTATTTGAAATTAATTTATTGCGACCTTCAAAAAGAGATCAAACGTCGTTTAAATTTCATTCGTAATGAAAATTTTGCTAAAGCAGTAGAGGACATAAAAACCCTACTCAAAGCCATTTTGGAAATTAACTAAAATTTTGAAAAAGCCCCAGAAGCCAATTCCTACTTTGAAAGATGGGGATAAACTTCTTTTAACTAATTCAGAAAAGGCTCAAAAATTAGCCCAACAATTTGAGTCTGCTCATGATTTTAATTTAAACGTTGTAAGTCCAATTGATGCTCAAATTTCCCTAGAATTTGATGATATTC
Source organism: Uranotaenia lowii (assembly GCF_029784155.1). Classification (NCBI taxonomy): domain Eukaryota; kingdom Metazoa; phylum Arthropoda; class Insecta; order Diptera; family Culicidae; genus Uranotaenia; species Uranotaenia lowii. The sequence continues at coordinate 184,649,057 of NC_073691.1, forward strand.
TTTCTAAGCAAAATGTGTTTGAAAGTTCTTGTGAGACAAATATTGATGAACTTAAATTGATTTTCAAAAAATTTAAAAATATGAAAGCTCCAGGGGAAGATGGGATTTTCTATATTCTTCTAAAAAAGTTGCCTGAAAGCACTTTAAATTTTTTAGTTAAAATTTTCAACAAATGTTTTCACTTGGCCTATTTTCCCAATAAATGGAAAAATGCCAAAGTAACTCCAATTTTGAAACCTGGAAAAAGTGCTTCAGAGCCTTCAAGTTATCGACCAATTAGTTTGCTTCCATCTTTAAGTAAACTATTTGAGAGAGTTATTTTGAATAGAATGATGATTCACATTAATCAGAATTCCATTTTCCCTGATGAACAATTTGGTTTTCGTCATGGACATTCTACTACACATCAACTTTTGAGTGTAACTAATATGATTAACGCTAGCAAATCTGAAGGTTATTCAACTGGTGTTGCTCTTCTTGATATTGAAAAAGCTTTTGACAGTGTTTGGCACAAAGGTTTAGTAGCTAAATTAGCTCGATTTGATTTTCCTGTATATCTCACCAAAATTATTCAAAATTATTTGTAAAGTGTCATTAATAAAACCTTAAAAAAAAAAAAAATTCAAAATTATTTGACTAGCCGAACCTTACAAGTAAGCTATCAAAATTCATGCTCTGAAAGGACACCCATTAGAGCTGGTGTCCCTCAAGGCAGTATACTTGGGCCAATTTTATACAACATTTTTACTTCTGATCTTCCTGATGTACCAGAAGGAAAAGGTAGAAGATTATTTGCTGATGATACTTTGCTTTCAGCAAAAGGTCGAAATTTACGGGTGGTACGCAGTAGATTGCAACAAAATTTAAATTCCTTTTTGAATTACTTGAAAATGTGGAAAATTTCTCCTAACGCTTCCAAAACTCAACTTATTTTATTTCCCCATAAGCCAAGAGCAAATTTTTTAAAACCTAATGAAAATCATTCCATAACTTTTAATGGGGTTTCATTAGAATGGTCTGATCACGTGAAGTACTTGGGACTTACACTTGATCGGAATCTTACTTTTAAAAATCACATTGAAGATATTCAATCTAAATGTAATAAATACACTAAATCTCTTTATTCTCTCATCAACAGGAAATCCCGGTTGTGTCTGCGAAATAAGATGCTCATCTACAAACAAGTTTTCCGACCAGCGATCATGTATGCAGTTCCGATTTGGTCTAGCTGCTGCGCGACGAGGAAGAAAGTCATCCAGAGGGTTCAGAACAAAGTTCTGAAAATGATTTTGCGGCTTCCACCTTGGCACAGCACCGAAGATCTTCATCGGATTGCAGGCATTGAATCTATCGAAGAGATGGCCAACAAAATCATCTCCAACTTCAGAGGCAAATCGATGCAGTCTTCCATCGCAGAGATTCGTTCTCTTTATGTTCAGTTTAATTTTAAGATAGTGTTTAGTTTTAAGTATAAAATATTTTTGCTATTACAGGATGTTCTCCTACATTAAAAACTTGATTGCGCTCAGCAAATTTAAATCTTATAAATAAATTTTTATAATCTAGTTACTTATAGGGCTATGAACAGTTCATTATTGAGCTGAACACCTAGTTTAATGCAATAATGTAATATAAGTGTAATCATGATTTGATACAAATAAAGACATATTTAAAAAAAAAAACAAAAGTATCTGCTACTTTCCTAGTTCACTTCACACTTTTTCTTCTTAGATATACTTTTTCATCAGCTTTAAATCTTGGAAATGGAACATTCAGGAATGTTTAAAAGGGTTTAAAGAACGTTAAAGTGATTTTACTAAGAATAATTTCTCCGTTCTAAGAAATTTTGAAAAAAAAAATGCATGGGCAAGGAATTTACAAGCTATGACGCTAGACAAAAGTTGCCAAAATTGTACAGCACTTATACGTACGGCTAATTTTTAAAATCCTGCTAAATCCAAGCATTTGATTCCAAATCGTTGATAAAAAATTCGGGCAAATTTGGTCGAAGTCTAGGAATAAAAAATCCAACTCAAGAAACTAAACTTGAAAAAAAATATTTTAAATCGTATTTAAGACTTTAAAAAAACCTTTCATGATTTTGTTTATAAAACTCGATCAAATTTTTTTCTTTAAGACGCATAAATTGAAAATTTCACAACACAATTTGTTTTCTTTTGTTTAAACAAATAAAGTGAATAAATCCGAGCAAAATCCGGACTTTATATAATGAAATTTGGACAACCGGGCAGGACCGGACTTTTAATTAATTTTGAATTAAATATCCGGGCAAACTTGGATAAAACTGGGCTATCAAGCAACATCACGCTTCACACATTTTTATGATTGATACAAAACGTAAAGAATGCCATACTTTTTAAAGATTTGAAATTAGTTTAATTGTTTAGTAGTTAACCGTATTGGTTTTTTTCTGTTTTGTCCCATTTTCACGACGACCCGTGACCTGTTTTTCCTGTTGAATCTTTTGTGATATTTTTATCCTCTATTCTTTCCGGGATGAACAAAAAACCATTTTAAATAACAACAACGTTTGGTCGTTAATGTAATCGTTGTCGTATATTCCAAATTTCTGAATATTTGTTAAGAAATGAGATCCGAAAGTAAATATATTAAATTAAATTTTGTAGCGTTATAGATGAAGTAAAACCGTTGCTCGTTGTCGATCTTATTGATTTTTTTCATTATTTCTTATTTGTAATTTTTAAATCATGGCGAATGTGGGATGTCCGAGAAATTGCAAAACGTTTGCCATGGACCGAGTGAATTTTAGGAATTACATATGTACGACAAGTTCCCAAGTTACAATTTTAGCTTTATTATGGTCAGCAAAGCTTTGTTGGTATTATAGGATTAATCTTAACAAAAAGTTAAAGCGCATTTTATGCATCCCCAGAACTCTAATTAAGCTCAAATCTGGCTGTTTTGCCATATCTTAGAAATGTCATAATGACCAATTTTTTAAACTTCGATAAAATAATTATGCTTTAAAATATTGACCAATTCAAATCAATCTTAAAATATAAGATGGCGGCTTCCGTTGAACTTTAAAATGTTGTAAATGGCTTTAAATTGCATGAAACCTTCACAATATTGGTATTGGATAAAAGGGCTAAACGAGTAGGAGTTGAGTTTCGCTATCGGACGCTATCTAGAAATCCAAGATGGAGGCTTTCGCTGAACTTTAAATGCTGTAAATGACAAAAATCGCATTAAGCCGCTAATTTAAGGGTATTGGGTGAAAGGGCTAAACTAGAAGAAGTCAAATGTTTCCTTTCTGACGCCATCTTGAAATCCAAGATGGTGGTCAATTTTAAATGCTGTGAATGACCATAAATCGCATAAACCCCCACAATATTTGGAGAAAGGGCTTAACTGAAAGAAGTCGTATTTTGTTGTCTGACGCCATCTTGGAATCCAAGATGACGGTTTCCACAATATGAATTGCACATCAAATTTTTAAATGATGATAATCACTGACATTCACGTGAAACTCTCACAACATTATTATTGGGTTAAAGGGCTAAACCAGTAGAGGTTGAATTCCTTTATCAAACGTTATCTCAAATTCCATGATGTTGGCTTCCAATTAACCTTTAAATTATGTAAATGAATAAAAACCGCACGAAAGCCCTACAATATTGATATTGGGTGAAAGGGCCAAGCTAGAAGAATACGGATTTCACTTTCTGAAACCTTCTTGAAATCCAAGGTAGCGACTTTTGCTCATGCGAAAAGTGAAATCAAAGACGCCAAGCTTTAAAATGCTATGAAAATGAAACTTCAAAATATGGGTATCTGTTGAAAGGGCTTAAAGAATAGAAGTCAAACTGCGCTATCAGACTCATCCCAAGATGCAAACTTCCACTGATCTTTGAAACGCTATAAACGATTCAATAAAAATTAATTTAACTATTCAGAAAAATTTGAAACAAAGTAAATCCAGAATAAAAAGTTATAATTGAGGTGAAAAATAAAAATAAATAAAATTGGAAAAAGGAACAACCAATAAAAACATATATATGTAAATGGTAAATAAAAAAAAAGATCAAATGAACCAAATAAGACAAGACAAAGCTAGTAGTATTATAATGCGGTTAAAATAGTGAAGGAGGTTAAATACAAAAATGTGAATAAAATTTTACTAAGAATGACTTACCAAAAAAAACAAGATAAAATGTAATAAAAACAAGGTAAAAGAAGAAACAATCAGATAATCAAAATGAAACACAGTGCAGTGATAAAAGAACAATTGAAAACAATTCAAAACAAAAGAAAACTAGAAAATGCATAACATTACATCATGAAACAGAATAGATCAAGATTTTACAAAACTAAACAAGATGGAACAGGATAAAACAACCGAAAACAATAAAAAAAAAACATGATGTTAAAACAAACAAGAAATAAAAGTTAACAAGACAAAAAAAATAGAACATAATAAAACTAAATCAAAGTAGATGGAACAAGTTCAAATAAAATTGAAAATACGTAAGAAGATAAAATTATACAATGCAACATCAAACAAGATTCACAAGATTTATCTAGGAAAACAAAAAATAAATGATAGAAAAGTATGTAGCATCATATTTAAACTTTTTAATTTACGTTTAGTTTGTTTCTTAATATTTTCTTTCGGATTGTTTTATTTTCGTTTTTAATGTCATGTCTTGTTTCAGCACGATTCACCTCATCTCATCTTGTTTTTTTTTTGTGTTATAATTACTTTGCCTTGTTTTAACTTTTTATCATGTTTTGTCTATGTTGCTTAAACATGTTTAATATTGTATCATTGAATTTTTTTTTAAACTTTGTTTTATTCTGTTTAAAATGGTCTAATCTTAAAATGTCTGCGAATTTTCTTGTTTGCCTTTTTTTCCTATTTTATTTTCACTTCGAGTTTTGTCATGTTCTAATCTTGTTTGAAATCTTGTAAATTGTAGATGCTTCATAAAGATCTTCATCAAGTTTTATCTTACTGTATCTTATTTAAACTTGTTATGTCGTTATGTAGAGTCGTTGGTCCCTTTCACCATTTACAGACCCCGTTCGTTTTTAGCAACAAGCCCGAACATTTTGTAGTACCAAGGTCGAGATTTTTTTTTCAATTTTTTTCACTTAGGCCGGAACAAATATCAATTTCTTCTTTTGTCAACCCCCCCCTTCCCCCCCTTTGAAATTTAAAAAAAACCTGAAAGGGGAATAAATAAAGTTTGAAGTATTTTATGGATATTTCGAAAAATTCTTCAAAAATCCCAATGATTAGAAAAGCAATAAACGAATTGTGGAAGATAGGATCCTTTTCATATTTGCTTTTCATGTCATTTTTCATAATTTTTGTTGTTGCTATGTTTTGTTATTTTGAGTCTGTATTTTTTGTATTTGTTTTTTTTTTTTAATTTTATGAAATTTACATTTTTGTCATTTTTGAGTTCCTTTAATTTTTTTATAAATTTTTGTTTTTATTGTTGTTAAAAAATCACCTTTAGAGAACGTTCAAACATATTTTTGGTGTTTGTCTAAATTATATTTTCCTATATTGCGAAACCTGTAAGGAAATGTTGTTTCTGAAATCTGTTCGATTTACAGTCATTTACAGCATTTTTAAATTCAGCAGAAGCCGCCATTTTTTCCTTCTTTTATACAATGCTCTATTTAGCGAGGTCTTTTAGGATTGCCTTAGAGTTATCTGAATGAGCCTAATTTTTTCATTATTGTTATCTGATTGAAGGGATCAAGATTCTCACTTATCAAAGGCGGTATTTGTAATAAAGGTAATGCAAGAAAAAAATCTTTACGTTACTTTAAGCACCTACATCTTTCCTCCCTTATGTCACAATTTGTACCGCTCGAGATTACCTTCTTTCCCCTCTTGGATCGTTTTGTAATGAATGCCTTCAAATTCAAATTCAAAATGTCTTTTAAATCGAGGATTTTTTTTTATTACAATTAATGATATTTCTACCATGGATAGGTGATTGAGATGGATTGAGATTAAAAATCTTCATATTTTAAATCTGCAAAATACAGCGGATTAAAAAATATTAAAACAAACAGTTATTATAATTTTTGAAGTTTCTTTATTAACATCTTCTCAAATTTCTCACTCATCAAGTAAAAGTTAGTTAATAATACCATGGAGCCTATTTTTTAAGCTCTTCTGTTTGCAGAAAAAATGCACGTATCCAGATTCAACCTGTTTTCTCTGAGTTTCTCAAAGTTCAATATAATTTTTATTTGAAGCCATTTGATTTATTTAGAACATAATTCCAAATTTGAAGTGCAAATGTTATTCGCTATCGGTAGGAACGAAGCAGTCCTCAATTTACGACCGTGTAGATCACCCAAAAGTTAATGAGCTGACTTTAATCAATTTACATTATTGGTTCGATATCAGGCAGCGGTCCCGAATGATATCGGCTTTTTTGGTGCTATAATTCCCTCCAAATGGCCGTGTAATGGGCTCATGACACAATTAGCCAACTCGAAATTGCTCCCCTATTTTTTATCTTTTCATGTTGGCAGCAAAAAGTTGCTGGCGCTCTGTAAGCTTTGAGCTGGGGATGAAATTCCCCCTCCTTCTTCCCTCAACCTATAAATACTGCCCGAGTGCGTACTCGAACGAAGCCCATTTTTGTTGCGCTCCGCTGCTTTTGCTGTCGATTGCGGCCTACACGCCATTTGCATACATCTGGGCTGAAAACGTACCAATTTTTTGTTTTCTGTTCCCACCATATTGCATTTCATTGTGCGTTATCATGCCTTCGGGGGTGCCAAAGTACATAATTTACGGTGTTGCGGACGCCATTTGCATATGGTTGCGGATTGTGTTTTTTTTCCGCTGCGGATAATCTCCCGATTCCCCCCCTCCCTCTCGGACCCTTAACCTCAACGGGTAGGTCAGAGTGCATCGGAAGGTACTAAATCATTGATTGCACACATTCGACCGTTTTTATGCTCAACAGGGTGGGTTCTGTCCAAATTTGCATTTATGCACCCCGACCAACTGCAGCGATCCACCCCCCCCCCCCCCTTCCCTTCTCGATGCAGTGGTTGTTGCAGCCCCATTATTTTGCTTTTTTATCTTAATTCACGACCGCACCAGCAGTCGTCGTAACATGAAAGGGCAACGCTGTGGAATTTATAATTTAAATGTTCCGCAGTAAATTGTGGGAAGATTATTGGAAATTTAATGAGTTACATGTCGCTGCAGTGGTTTTGGGGCAGTGTTTTACGATTCCGGTACATCTAGGACCGATACAGTAAAATTCATATTTAAACATGTCTATTCTGCTATCAGAAGCTGTAGGTGGTGGACAAATATTTGAAAAAAAAATTATATATCTAAGGCACATAAAGTTTAAAATGGTGGATTAGCTATTTTCAACTTGTAGTATATAATCCCTTCAACTCACAGTTTTCCTCCCATGATTACTTCATTTGAATGCAGTATGTCTCGTTTCATGCCTGATCCTTGTTTGCACTCAAAAAATGTTCTCCCAACCTCTTTTTTGGATCCAGCAATGGAGTCAGAGAGCGAAATAAATTCAAAAGAATAAACCATAGAAGCGAGAGCCATCCTTTTGACTTTTGAGACTTAGCTTACATATATCTACATGTTCGAAGTCTTGTCGTCAAACGAACCAGAAAAAGGGATAACAATGAACTTACTCACCCTTTTTTTTTAAAATAAAAAAAACATCATTCTACCAAATTTCCCTTACTTTCGCAGCCAGTCCCACTGTTATCTGGAGATCAGGATTTACGAGTCCACCGGGAGTCGTTTTAAAATGACTGTTTATGCCATCAACAACATGGCCTGGCCAGCAGCACATCACAAAGCCCCCGAAGTTGTTGTTGGTTGGCTATTTTTCTCGATTATTTCGTTTGCTTTTCCATTTCTTTGGGTTTTGGACATCCAAAGGGGGCGGCGCCTTTGAGCGACGCACAGTGGGCCCAAAGTGTTTTATGTCTAATGCAAATTGGTTACCCTAGCTGGAATGAAAAACGCCCGGAAGTAGGCAAGTAATTTGCACTGCTAAAATCTTTCCATTCCTTTTAAGTAAACAAACTTTTGGCGTATCGTTGGACCGCTGAAATAACATCAACATTAAGCATGTTCAACGGCGTCTAAATGCGTGTGAAGTTCAAATCAAATGAAAGTCAAAGATTTTTTACTCAGTAACATTTTTGCAAGGTAGATGTGATTTTTTTAGATTTATGGTATTTGAAATATCGAAAGTAAACGAATAATTTAATTGAAGAAAAAAATATTTTCTTGCCGAAAACAACATTGAACATAACTTAGTTTGTTTTTTTTTTCAAAATGGAAATCAACTGTGATGCTTCCTAAGTCAATCCGTCTTTTTCCATCGGAAGACAAAATCAAAACAACCTAACAAAAGCGCTTTTTAAGCCAATCCGATTTTTTTTCCAACAAAACCAAACAAACAGCAGCAACAGTCTCAAATATCAGCTCTTCCTAAGCGAATCCGTTTTTTTCCACTGGAAGGCCATATCAAAACAAACAATCAGCAGCAGAAACAGCCGTGAAGATATGCGCTTCCTAAGCCAATTCGTCACTTTCATCGGAAGGTCGATGAGGAAACAAACAAACCGCAGAAGCAGCTTTAAAAATTCGCGCTGCCCAAGTCAAACCGTCTATTTCCACCAGAATGCCAAATCAAAAGAACCAAACAGCAGCAGCAGCTTTCAAAATCTGCGCGTTCTTAACCAATCCGTCTTTTTTCCAGCGGAACGCCAAATCAAAACACATAATCAGCAAAAGCAGCTCTAAATATCTGCGCTTCCATAGCCAATCCGTCTTTTTCTACCGGAAGGCCATATCAAAATTTAAAATCAGCAGCAAAAGCAGCCTTGAAAATCTACGCTTCCTAAGCCAATCCGTCTTTTCCCACCGGAAGCAGAAATCAAAACAGCAGCATCAGCTTTAAAAATCTGCGCTTCTTTAGCCAATTCGTCTATTTCACCTAAAGACCTAACGAAAACAAACAAACAGCATCAGCGACCTTAAAAATCTACGCATCCTAAGTAAATCCATCTTTTATCAACAGAAAGCCAAAGCCAAACAAATAAATAGCAGCAGCAGCCTTTCAAATTTGCGCTTACTAAGCCAATTCGTCTTTTTTGACCAGAAATCCGATAAGGAAACAAACAGCAGCTACCCTAACAGTTTGCACTTTTTCAGTCGCTCTATCTTATAAACCGGAGGAAAAAATAATCAACGCAGTAGCCTCAACAATCTACGTTTTCTAGTCTCTTCGTCTTATTTACCGGAAGGATCATACAATCAAAGCAGCAGCCTTAAATATCTGCGCTTTTCCAGTCACTCTGTCTTGTTTACCCGAATCTATTCACTTTTATTGCAATACCAAATAAAAAACTTGAACTAAGTTTTTTTTTGTTTTGCGCTCAAAACCAATTTTCTTTAAGCATGTTTTATCCAAAAAATCAGGAACGGTTTTCTGGAATGAAAAAACTGATTTTTAATTTGCTTACGTGTTTTGATAGAAAACAATGATCCATGTGTTTTTCTTCTTGTTTTCTATTGAGTAATTCCCGGGTTTTGACCAAATTTGCCCGGATTTTTGGTTAAAAATTTTGATTTTGATTTTGTCAGACGTTTTGATAAAATAGCTCGGATTTATCGGCCAGAGACGTGGAGAAGAAAATCTGACAATCCCCAAATTAAACCGCTTTAAATCCAAAAACTCCTAATAGATAAATTTTTCATTCTTTTTTCAACAACGAAATTCTCAGACCTCAAAAATATTCAACATGTTAAAAAACATCCTTAAAAGCACACTCATCAAAGGAGTCCAGTGCCTACTAAGCAAATCTCTGTGCGTGAAAGGTTTACTGTACCAAAGATGATAAGATTGGAGAAGCTCTTCTACAATAAAGACTCAAGCTCCCAAGCAAGATGATGCATGACCACTACATGGAAGCGAAACTAAAAAAACATTTTGTGATTTTCATCTTATTGGATAATTCATCCCAAAAAAAATGAGAATCGAACTCATTGCAACATTCTCATTTCGGCTTGCCAGTCCGGTATCTTACGCAGTCGGTTAGCTAAAGAAAGTTTATTGTTGAAGTTTTTCTGCGACCGTCTATTACCAAAAATGCTCTGCTGGGAGGACAACGCCAGTTATGAGAAAGCTTTTTAATACCAGTCCGGCATAGAATCTCATAGCGATAATTTCACCTCCAAGGAAATTCGTTATTGGATTAGAGTCTGAAATGTAGGTGTAGTGCAGTAAAGTAATTTTTTTTTCAAAGAAAACTCAGCCACATGTTTTAACAAAATAATTGAAATCTACTTTGAGCATGAAACGGTTGCAGCAGGGAGCTGTTTTTTACTCAAATAGATATACATTAGACCGCTGCAAGCTTTGTATGGAAATTTCAAATTCATAAATTTTTACACCTTCCATAACTTTTTTAGGTTGTTTTTGCTGCCAGAAATAGCAAAAAAAATTTTGGAAGCGATCCATCCAGTCCTGAATTAGCGCAACGAGTTTTAATTTTGTATGGACATTTGTATGGGAAAGCAAAATTTGTCATTCAAAAATCACCATAGATGTTCTGAAAGTTCCAAAAAATATAACTTTGGATAACAATTTTTCCTTGATTCTTGTAGTATTTTTTTTTATTTTTTATTATTTTTTTTTATTTTTTTTTATTTTTTTTTTTGTTTCGATTATAGTCGTTTTACCATTTTTATGGCATTCGCGACTTTATCAACGTTGCAGTTGGCGGATCGTTATTGAAAAACTTATCCGGTACAACTGTGTTCGATGTTTACTCTTGGGCTCGAACTCGCGGACATCGGCTCAGGAGACAACAGACTTGCCAACTGAGCTATATCACAAGCCTCTAAACTTGAAGTTTATTTCATGTGAACAAAGCACAAACTTAAATTGTACCCCAGAAAAAATTTTCAATGTTGCAAAAAATTTTTGTTTTCAATTTTTTTTTTTTTATCGTTTTTGACTGCTTATTTGAAAGCTGTGTAACACTAGGATGGAAATAAAAAATCTCAAAAACTGCTGTGCATTGCCAGAGAATTTATTGATTTATATAGCGTTTGCAAAAACATTTCATGCAATTATTAACTGCTCTAGCAAGCAAAGTCTGCCATTTTTTAATACTTTTCAATGGATTAAAATTTTTTTTATTTTGAAATGGTTATAACTTTTGTCATGCAATTTTTAGCTGCTTGTCGTGTTAGCAAAAAATGAAGCTTAAGAATAGCCAAAACCAAAAATTAAAGACCGACTTCATTTCAAGCTTATTTGAATTTTCTGGATGATTTAATGTTCAAAAATTTCTTCCTCCATACAAATTTCCATACAAAAATGAATCGCGTTGCGCTAACTCAGGAATCATCCAAATCATCTCAAATTTTACACTGATCCTTGGTGCCCCAAAAGGCATCGAAAAAAAATGGGAGCAAAAAGTCATTTTTTGCAGCGGTCTAATATACATATATTTCCAATCCATTTATTTAAAAAGAAATTCACAAGCCTTGACTGCCGTTCTACGCAAGAATGTCCCATGTAACTTTTAGGTAATTTAATTTTTTTTTTTTTATGGAAACGGCATCTTTCAGTGTAACTTAAAAAAGCATGCAAACAACAATACGCAGTTTTATATTCAATTATAGCTTTCTTTTGTAAGATTTTCAAACGGTACAAACATGTTTCAGCTGCACTTCCCCAAATTAAGTTCATATATTTTAGATGGTATTGAATGAAGGCGTGCTAAACTTTCCAAGCTGTTGTGTCAGTTATGCATTTTCGTACTCTCCGTAAAGTATACACATAAGGAGTTGTTTTTTTTTCAAACAGTCATATACAACTACTTTAAAGAAATGGAGAAGCTTCTTTTTGAATGCATTACTCAAGTGAAAAGCTAGAAATTTAAACAAATATTTTCAAAACAGACATTTCCAAGCAAAGAAAAGCATATCCATATGCGATCTGATTGTGTCACACGAAGCATTTTTGGCTTAAGCTTTCATGATGATGTACAAAATGTGTTTTTTTAGCGGACTACATTGTAAATTTGTCAGTTTAAACTATTTACCTCGATTAAACTGTCGGTAACATCTGATTTCATGCAAAAAAAAAAAATATAGTATTAATTTTAATCGCGTTTTTCTTGACTGCACGTTTTTTCACATTGAACAATCTTGCTTAGAACGGCAGTTTTAATGTATTCAACATGCCATTTTTATATTTTGAGAAACAGCAAATATTGTCGCTGGCAACTGTCTGCATGCATTGAGGTCGAAACCTGCGCTCTTTTGCATACTTTCAGGATGTACGAATAAGATGTTGAATATCTTCCAATTTGTATAATTCTTATCGCATATCCATACGGATTGAAGCACTCAGCATTTTTTACATTCGTCACAATAAATGAAGCGACTGAAAAATTGAAATGTCATATTATTTCTGGCTCATTTTTTTAAATGAGGAATCTTTTAGTGCATTTGCCCACTAAGTCTATTTTATAAAAAATACAAAATTTACCAAAATGTCTCAAACTGCGACAAATTGGAAAGCACTGGCCTACAATCGAAGCTCGGATCGGATGTTCTCTTGTAATGGAGCAGTCTGCTTTTTGGCGACCGTGACAGGTATAAGTTAAAAAGTGCATTTGGAAAGAAATCGAAAAAACTCATCTAGAGCGAATCGAGAGGACATCATGAAATTGTAATACAAAGCGAGCTGAGAGAACAGCATTGGGGGAAAAATGAAATTCAAGCGAGTTGAGAAAGTTTTAGAAAAAAAAAATACAATTCATGAGAGTTGAGAGAATAGCTTTTTAATTGTAACACAAAGCGAGTTGAGAGACCAGCTTTGCAAAAAAAATGCAATTCAAACGATTTGAGAGGGCAGCTTGGAATTGTAACACAAGGCGAGTTGAGAGAACAGCTTTACAAAAAATGCAATTCAAGCGAGTTGAGAGGACTGCATGCAGTTGTAATATGAAGCGAGTTGAGAGGGCAGCTTTTGAAAAGATAAAAAAAAGCAACAGCTTTGACATGTTACACAGAGTGAGTTGAGAGGACAGCATTGGGAAAAAAATGCATTTCAAGCGAGTTGAGAGGAATGCTTGGAATTTTTGCACAAAGTGAGATGAGTGAACAGCTTTGGGAAATAAATGCAATTCAAGTGAGTTAAGAGGACTGCTTGCAATTGTTACATTAGGAGAGTTGAGAGGACAGCTTTGGGAAAAAAATGCAATTCATGCGAATTGAGATGAATTCTTGGAGTTGTTACACAAAGTGAGTTGAGGAGACAGCTTAAGGGAAAAATATGCAACCCAAGCGAGATAAGAGGACTGCTGGCAATTTTGACATAAATTGAATTGAGAGGGCAGCTTTTTAAACGAAAAAATAAGCGACTCCAGCGAGAACAGCTTTGAATTGTTACATAAAGTGAGATGAGAGGACAGCTTTGGGAAAAACGCAATTCAAGCGAATTGAGAGGACTGCTTGGAATCACAAAGTGAATTGAGAGAACAGTTTTGGGAAAAAAATCAATTCAAGCGGTATGCTTGGAATTGTTATACAAAGTGAGTTGAGAGGACAGCTTTGAGAAAAAAGCAATTCAAGTGAGTTGAAAAGACTGCTTGCTATTGTAACATGAAGACACTTGACAGGACATCTTTGGGAAAAAATTAACACAAGCAAGTTGAGAGACCAGCTTAGAGTTGTAACACAAAGTGAGTTGAGAGGACAGCTTCGGAAAAAAAGCAATTCAAGCGAGTTGAGAGGAGTACTTGGAATTGTTACTCTTAACGAGTTGAGAGGACAGGTTTGGGAAAAATGCAATTCAGGTGAGTTGAGAGGACAGCTTTGAATTGTAACACAAAGCGAGTTGAGAGGAAAGCTTTGGGAAAAAAAATTCCATGCAAGCAAGTTGAGAGGACAGCAAAGAGTTGTAAAACAGAGCGAATTGAGAGAACAGCTTGGAATTATAACATAAAGCGAGTTGCGAGAGAAACACTGGTAAAGAAAAAAAAAACAAAATAAGCGTGTTGAGATAACAGCTTTGAAATGTAATACAAAGTGAGTTGAGAGGACAGTTTTTGGAAAAAATTCAATTCAAGAGAGTTGGGAGGACTGCTTGGTATTGTAACATACAGCGAGCTGAGAGGGCAGCTTTGGAAAAGAAAAAATCAACAGCTTTGACATATAACACAACGTGAGTTGAGAGGACAGCTTTGAGAAAAAATGCAATTCAGGCGAGTTGAGAGAACAGCTTTGAATTGTAACATAATGTGAGTTGAGAGGACAGCTTCGTAAAAAATGCAATTCAAATGAGTTGAGAGGAATGCTTAGAATTGTTTCACAAATTGAGTTAAGAGAACAGCTTTGGGAAAAAATGCAATTCAAGCAAATTGAGAGGACTGCTTGCAATTGTAACATAAAGCCAGTTGAGAAGACAGCTTTGGGTAGAAAAAAAAAGTAATTCATGCGAGTTGAGAGAACTGCTTGGAATTGTAACATAATGCAAATTGAGAGGGCAGTTTTGGAAATGAAAAAAAAATTCCAGTGAGTTGTGAGGACATTAGGGAATTGTAACACAATGTGAGTAGAGAACAAAAATATATTCAAGCGATTTGAGAGAACTGCTTCGAGTTGTAACATGAAGCGAATTGAGAGAGCTGCTTTGGGAAGCAACGAGTTCAATCGAGCTGAGAGAATAGCTTTGAATTGCAACACAATGTGAGTTGAGAGCACAGCTTTGGGAAAAAATGCAATTCAAGCGCGTTGAGATGACTACTTGGAACTGTAACACAAAGTGAGTTGAGAGGACTGCTTTGGAAAAAACAACATAAGCAAAATGAGAGGACAGTTTGAAAAAAAGCAATATAAGCAAGTTGAGAGGACAGTTTGAAAAAAGCAATTTTAGCGGGTTGATAGAACAGTTCAAATTGTAATTATAAAGGACAGTTTTGGAAAAAAAATAGAAAAAAACAAACTTCAAGCAAGTTGAGAGAGTAACTTTGAAAAATATGCACGATAATTTAAACTGCACGGAGTTGATAGTGCTTGGAAGCTTGGAATTGCAATACAAAGCAATGCGGGAGGACAATTTGAAAAAAAAAATGAGAGAATCATATTTATAGCGAGTTGAGATATTCTCTGCAATTGTTTAAAATCTTTAAAAATATGAAAAAAAATATTTTGGAGAACTTGAATGAAATCAACAGCGTTAAAAGACATCGTCAAACGTTAAAATATAGCAACTTGATATAAGGATACTTGATATAATCGTTAAAATAGCTTCGAGTCCCTCCGAGTCCCGCGCTTGTTTTGAAAATGTTAGTAAATACCGAATAGATAAAAAAAAATTAAGAAAGTTAAGAGAAAACTAAACAAATGTACATTTTTCGTGACATGACGAACGCAAAAAACGTGTACCAGCACCCCTTTAGCAACTCGCCAGGGTCAAAAAATGTTGATGTACGTTCATTGGTAACTTTTTTGAACATCCAGTAAATTAAAAAACTGCATTTGATCAAGTTTATGTCCTGCAGTTGAATTTGAAGTCCGATTAACAAAAATGTCTCGTTTTTGAAAGGAACTTTGACATTTTTCGACACTTAATTCAAAAGTTGTTTGAATTATAAAATGTGAAAACTATACACTTTTGAACGCATTGAATCATCTTCTTCAGGAAGCACCGAAAATTCTCGCTGATGGAGTTATTTGAAAATTCAGATTTTCAAGACAGAAATGTGTGGAATGTGTCAATGAAAATATGGTGACTTCTCTCTGATAACTTCTTTATTTGGAGAAGCACCACGTGAAGCTTCTAATATGTCATACTAAAACCTTTTAAATTATGATAAGAAAAAATCAAGAAAATGAAATATTATAAAACAATGTTCCTTTAAATAGTGTGAATTATTTAGCTCTGTAACATCGGATAAAGTTTTTACCATTTTAATTAAAATCTACCCATTGTTACAAGTGGAATCGTCCGGAAAAATGCACAACTCTAACAGCGAAAGGGGCAGAAAACCTTTTCTTTCATTTTTTGTTTTTTTTTTCTGGCAAACGTTGTTATCTTCCTCCGAAAAACCAACAGCAAGGAATTCAGCGTTCCAGTCGGAAGTGTTTGTTATCGGACGGCGCTGTCGAAAATGGCCGTCCGGGGACCAATCTCTAATATTTTCCAATCAAATATTCATGACTTTTCACGGGTGGCGAAAAATTTTGCTGTGCTGCCGGGTCCGATCCGATGTGATCCGGAATCAGAATGAAGGAATAAAAGGGAGGTCCCCTACAGGTTTTTTTTTTCTTCTGGATCTGGTCAGTATTGACCACTTCCCTGGGACTGGTTTTAATGTGTTTAGTTTTCATTTTTCGGCAACTGGAATGCGTGCGGGGCTTTTTGTGTGGATTGAATTGTCCGGTGGAAATTGAGAGACCATATGGATTCGATTCTGCGGTGGAAAGGGTAAAATGGGATGAAATTGAGAGATTATCGTTTAAGTTATTGCGCTATATGGCCGATTTAATGGGGAAGTTAGAATGACGGTCGCCATGTATCATTGCAATGGGAAACTTCAAGAATAAATATAATTCACATACAGGGAAATTTAAACTTCAAAGTAAACTTTTAACGTTTTTATAAAGAATTTTAACAATTTGGAGCAATTGTATCTTCTACATCACAACGTGGCCCTAAGTATCGTTCCAGTGATCCCGTTCGATTTGTGGCCATTACTTTGGCAAGGCACTCAAGTTCGTAGTTTAAGTGCTTTCTGGTTCGTAAATTTTTACAGCTTCCAGATCCTTTCGGGATCATTCAATTGCTAGCTGAGGGTGCCCATTTTGAAAGTGCTCCGGCATCGGATGCTGAATTTTGTCGTTTTCCCGCTCTAGGCGAACCATTTTTTGCTGTTTTATTTATTTTATTAGAATAATTTTATTCTTCTTTAGTTTACTTTAAGTGTTTGAAAATGATGATTGAAAAAAATAAATTTAAGACGAATACTGATAGAAAATTTCAACTTATTCTATTTATAGGCTTTGGACAACCGTGGATTACCAAACCTCTGGATGGTGACTCAGATCCCGCAAATTGGATTATTTTACAGGTTCAATGGATATGGCTGATGGAACTCTTGTAATTCTGTAAAGGTAAGCTTACTCATTCTACTTTTTAATAAAAAAATAATTGAGTTTTTTTTTAATAACTAACAAATATTTTATCGATTGGACTAGGCGTTCATCCTGATCTCGAGCTATTATACCATTTTTTTTAAAACAAATTGAAGGTGATTCCTTCTCTTATTGCCTTGGCTTGTATAAATGTTTCCTTATTTATTTTTCCCCCAGCAGGTCATCATCACCAATCTACTTTCAGGAGCAGTCGATGTTTAAGCGAGTTGGCTTTTTTCTTCTGTTTACTCAAAACCTCGACTGTTGAGACTGCTCCTCGAACCCCCTCCTTTCCCAAGCAACCTCGAAGAAATCTGGAATAGGCGGGAAAAAAAGCTAAACCCGGAGACAGACACAAACAGACCCAACCAAAAGTGGTATTCACTCAATTTATATCGACCATAACTTACTTTTATCAGCTTATTTATTGACCAAGAACTGCGTTTCGGAATCGACTGATGGTTTTCTTTCTGGCTTCCCACTACTGTCGCGTTCCTGAAAGTTTACGCATTTGTTTTTTATTTTTTGTTCGAGTCCATCTTGAAATCGGTATTCCCATTATTTTTTTTTTTTGTTTGGTCAAGAAATTCTTCCGATATTTCAGAGAAGATTCCTTTCAGTGTGTGCGGCCCCACTCGTCTTCCCAAAAGGATTCCATTCCAATTAATTTGCCACTCATCATGGCCTGCTAATTTCGTCCGAGAAGCGATGTTTCCAATTAAGGTAATTTGGCAAAAGGCACCTTAAAGAAACGAAAACGTTCGAGTTAATTAGAACATTCGTTTCAGGAAAGATTTTTGCTCGAGAACAGAACACCGGCCATTGATTGCCAGCTGCCTCGTGCTTTTGGGCCCGTGAATTGCCAAACATACTACATAGTTTGCACTTGTCCTACGGAGGTTTTCCATTGTTTGGCTTTGGGTGTTGGCATAATTTGCATCCAAATGGCTTCTTAGGCGAAAAATGTTCCATCGCCATCACGTTCGGCGAGCCCATAAACGATAATGAATATTTACGCAGATAATTTCGTAATGAGAACGCCTCCTTTTCAGCACGGCCTACTGCGTTGCTCATTGCCCGGGAAATTATTTCCAGAAAGCGAAAAAAACTCATCAGACCAAGAAGGCTGCCCTGGCTAGAAGGCTAATTTACCCCTTTCAGAGCCCATTCGACATGGTAAAGTGCGTGAAAAAAAGCGCTTTAGCGGTTATAGTTTTCTTTCATTTTTGCCCAAGGATTCTCCGCCCGAAATTTGTCTTTCGCGCTTTGTCTGATTATGGTGTCGATGGTGATGATCATTGGGATGTTGATTGAAAGATTCTTCCCCACCACTTTTTCTTTGGTGCATTTTTCTGCGATCTCTCCACTGATCGTCTATAAATGCCGACATGCGTGAACCTCATTGAACTAGAAAATTAAAAAAAAAAATCATTTTCAAAAAAAATACGGTACCAGAAAAAAAAGACATAATTGTTCATGCAAAAAGAAAAAAGCTTTGAAAGAAAAATCAACACAAAGAAAAAAGACAAAATGACAAAAATAACAAAAATGACAAAATTGACAAAAATGACAAAAATGACAAAAATGGCAAAAATGACAAAAATGACAAAAATGACAAAAATGACAAAAATGACAAAAATGACAAAAATGACAAAAATGACAAAAATGACAAAAATGACAAAAATGACAAAAATGACAAAAATGACAAAAATGACAAAAATGACAAAAATGACAAAAATGACAAAAATGACAAAAATGACAAAAATGACAAAAATGACAAAAATGACAAAAATGACAAAAATGACAAAAATGACAAAAATGACAAAAATGACAAAAATGACAAAAATGACAAAAATGACAAAAATGACAAAAATGACAAAAATGACAAAAATGACAAAAATGACAAAAATGACAAAAATGACAAAAATGACAAAAATGACAAAAATGACAAAAATGACAAAAATGACAAAAATGACAAAAATGACAAAAAATGACAAAAATGACAAAAATGACAAAAATGACAAAAATGACAAAAATGACAAAAATGACAAAAATGACAAAAATGACAAAAATGACAAAAATGACAAAAATGAAAAAAATGACAAAAATGACAAAAATGACAAAAATGACAAAAATGACAAAAATAACGAAAATGACAAAAATGACAAAAATGACAAAAATGACAAAAATAACGAAAATGACAAAAATGACAAAAATGACAAAAATGACAAAAATGACAAAAATGACAAAAATGACAAAAATGACAAAAACGACAAAAATGACAAAAATGACAAAAATGACAAAAATGACAAAAATGACAAAAATGACAAAAATGACAAAAATGACAAAAATGACAAAAATGACAAAAATGACAAAAATGACAAAAATGACAAAAATGACAAAAATGACAAAAATGACAAAAATGACAAAAATGACAAAAATGACAAAAATGACAAAAATGACAAAAATGACAAAAATGACAAAAATGACAAAAATGACAAAAATGACAAAAATGACAAAAATGACAAAAATGACAAAAATGACAAAAATGACAAAAATGACAAAAATGACAAAAATGACAAAAATGACAAAAATGACAAAAATGACAAAAATGACAAAAATGACAAAAATGACAAAAATGACAAAAATGACAAAAATGACAAAAATGACAAAAATGACAAAAATGACAAAAATGACAAAAATGACAAAAATGACAAAAATGACAAAAATGACAAAAATGACAAAAATGACAAAAATGACAAAAATGACAAAAATGACAAAAATGACAAAAATGACAAAAATGACAAAAATGACAAAAATGACAAAAATGACAAAAATGACAAAAATGACAAAAATGACAAAAATGACAAAAATGACAAAAATGACAAAAATGACAAAAATGACAAAAATGACAAAAATGACAAAAATGACAAAAATGACAAAAATGACAAAAATGACAAAAATGACAAAAATGACAAAAATGACAAAAATGACAAAAATGACAAAAATGACAAAAATGACAAAAATGACAAAAATGACAAAAATGACAAAAATGACAAAAATGACAAAAATGACAAAAATGACAAAAATGACAAAAATGACAAAAATGACAAAAATGACAAAAATGACAAAAATGACAAAAATGACAAAAATGACAAAAATGACAAAAATGACAAAAATGACAAAAATGACAAAAATGACAAAAATGACAAAAATGACAAAAATGACAAAAATGACAAAAATGACAAAAATGACAAAAATGACAAAAATGACAAAAATGACAAAAATGACAAAAATGACAAAAATGACAAAAATGACAAAAATGACAAAAATGACAAAAATGACAAAAATGACAAAAATGACAAAAATGACAAAAATGACAAAAATGACAAAAATGACAAAAATGACAAAAATGACAAAAATGACAAAAATGACAAAAATGACAAAAATGACAAAAATGACAAAAATGACAAAAATGACAAAAATGACAAAAATGACAAAAATGACAAAAATGACAAAAATGACAAAAATGACAAAAATGACAAAAATGACAAAAATGACAAAAATGACAAAAATGACAAAAATGACAAAAATGACAAAAATGACAAAAATGACAAAAATGACAAAAATGACAAAAATGACAAAAATGACAAAAATGACAAAAATGACAAAAATGACAAAAATGACAAAAATGACAAAAATGACAAAAATGAGAAAAATGACAAAAATGACAAAAATGACAAAAATGACAAAAATGACAAAAATGACAAAAATGACAAAAATGACTAAAATGACAAAAATGACAAAAATGACAAAAATGACAAAAATGACAAAAATGACAAAAATGACAAAAATGACAAAAATGACAAAAATGACAAAAATGACAAAAATGACAAAAATGACAAAAATGACAAAAATGACAAAAATGACAAAAATGACAAAAATGACAAAAATGACAAAAATGACAAAAATGACAAAAATGACAAAAATGACAAAAATGACAAAAATGACAAAAATGACAAAAATGACAAAAATGACAAAAATGACAAAAATGACAAAAATAACAAAAATGACAAAAATGACAAAAATGACAAAAATGACAAAAATGACAAAAATGACAAAAATGACAAAAATGACAAAAATGACAAAAATGACAAAAATGACAAAAATGACAAAAATGACAAAAATGACAAAAATGACAAAAATGACAAAAATGACAAAAATGACAAAAATGACAAAAATGACAAAAATGACAAAATTGACAAAAATGACAAAAATGACAAAAATGACAAAAATGACAAAAATGACAAAAATGACAAAAATGACAAAAATGACAAAAATGACAAAAATGACAAAAATGACAAAAATGACAAAAATGACAAAAATGACAAAAATGACAAAAATGACAAAAATGACAAAAATGACGAAAATGACAAAAATGACAAAAATGACAAAAATGACAAAAATGACAAAAATGACAAAAATGACAAAAATGACAAAAATGACAAAAATGACAAAAATGACAAAAATGACAAAAATGACAAAAATGACAAAAATGACAAAAATGACAAAAATGACAAAAATGACAAAAATGACAAAAATGACAAAAATGACAAAAATGACACAAATGACACAAATGACAAAAATGACAAAAATGACAAAAATGACAAAAATGACAAAAATGACAAAAATGACAAAAATGACAAAAAGGACACAAATGACAAAAATGACAAAAATGACAAAAATGACAAAAATGACAAAAATGACAAAAATGACAAAAATGACAAAAATGACAAAAATGACAAAAATGACAAAAATGACAAAAATGACAAAAATGACAAAAATGACAAAAATGACAAAAATGACAAAAATGACAAAAATGACAAAAATGACAAAAATGACAAAAATGACAAAAATGACAAAAATGACAAAAATGACAAAAATGACAAAAATGACAAAAATGACAAAAATGACAAAAATGACAAAAATGACAAAAATGACAAAAATGACAAAAATGACAAAAATGACAAAAATGACAAAAATGACAAAAATGACAAAAATGACAAAAATGACAAAAATGACAAAAATGACAAAAATGACAAAAATGACAAAAATGACAAAAATGACAAAAATGACAAAAATGACAAAAATGACAAAAATGACAAAAATGACAAAAATGACAAAAATGACAAAAATGACAAAAATGACAAAAATGACAAAAATGACAAAAATGACAAAAATGACAAAAATGACAAAAATGACAAAAATGACAAAAATGACAAAAATGACAAAAATGACAAAAATGACAAAAATGACAAAAATGACAAAAATGACAAAAATGACAAAAATGACAAAAATGACAAAAATGACAAAAATGACAAAAATGACAAAAATGACAAAAATGACAAAAATGACAAAAATGACAAAAATGACAAAAATGACAAAAATGACAAAAATGACAAAAATGACAAAAATGACAAAAATGACAAAAATGACAAAAATGACAAAAATGACAAAAATGACAAAAATGACAAAAATGACAAAAATGACAAAAATGACAAAAATGACAAAAATGACAAAAATGACAAAAATGACAAAAATGACAAAAATGACAAAAATGACAAAAATGACAAAAATGACAAAAATGACAAAAATGACAAAAATGACAAAAATGACAAAAATGACAAAAATGACAAAAATGACAAAAATGACAAAAATGACAAAAATGACAAAAATGACAAAAATGACAAAAATGACAAAAATGACAAAAATGACAAAAATGACAAAAATGACAAAAATGACAAAAATGACAAAAATGACAAAAATGACAAAAATGACAAAAATGACAAAAATGACAAAAATGACAAAAATGACAAAAATGACAAAAATGACAAAAATGACAAAAATGACAAAAATGACAAAAATGACAAAAATGACAAAAATGACAAAAATGACAAAAATGACAAAAATGACAAAAATGACAAAAATGACAAAAATGACAAAAATGACAAAAATGACAAAAATGACAAAAATGATAAAAATGACAAAAATGACAAAAATGACAAAAATGACAAAAATGACAAAAATGACAAAAATGACAAAAATGACAAAAATGACAAAAATGACAAAAATGACAAAAATGACAAAAATTACAAAAATTACAAAAATTACAAAAATTACAAAAATGACAAAAATGACAAAAATGACAAAAATTTCAATTATTACAAAAATTACACAAAATTGACACAAAAATGAAACAAAAATGAAACAAAAATGACACAAAAATGACACAAAAATGACACAAAAATAACACAAAAATGAAACAAAAATGACACAAAAATGACACAAAAATGACACAAAAATGACACAAAAATGACACAAAAATGACACAAAAATGACACAAAAATGGTACAAGATTGGCACAAAATGAACTCAAAAATGACACAAAAATGACACAAAAATGACTTAAATATTACACAAAAATGACACACTAATGACACAAAATGACGTTAAAAATTCACAAAAATGACACAAAAACGACACAAAACTGACACAAAATTGGTTCGTAAATGAAACAAAAATGACACAAAAATGTTACAAAAATAACACAAAAATTACACAAAAATGACACAAAATTAACTCAAAAATGACACAAAAATGTCAAAAAATTATTTAAATATTACACAAAAATGACACAAATATAACACAATAATGACACAAAAGTAACACAAAAATGGCAGGAGAATGACAAAAATAAAAAAAAACACGAATTAAAACAAATCGAAAATCGTCAATTTTATCATAAACAATCAGAGTTAAAAATGGAATATAAATATCTTAAAAATTAAAATGTGACTTGTTAATATCTCCACCAACACAAAGTTCGTTTTTTTCCTCTCTTTACTTTTTTCAGATATGAATGTATTTTTTTGTCAAATTTTGGTCATTGCACCTTACGTGTAAGTTATTATTTTGTAATTTTTAGAGCAGTAGTACCCTGTACCTACATATTTGTTTAAAAATGTTTTGATTTTTTTTCATTATTTTTGTTTAAGTTGTTTTATTTTATCAACGTTAAAGAACGTTAAAACTATTTTTTTATTGTCTTTATTCTATTGGTCCTGTATAGCGAAAAATATTAATTAATTCTGCTCTAAAAAAAATCTCAATTTTGGCACATGTAAGAAAATCAAACGGATTTTGTTCCAATTTCATGAATATTGACTCCATCTGGGCTTCATAATATTGTCTCTTTTCAATTAGATAGTTTCTAAGGACGGTTCCTTCATTTCTTCAATGATTCTCCTAAGACAGCTCAAAAATCGGTAAAACGTGTGCCTAATTGTCCGATTTGGCTAGCTTCTTGAAGCTCATTTCTGGAAACACGATCAGAGTTCTTTCTGAAGCACAGGGCAATCCTCGAAGGCTCACTTGCGTTTCACTGGAATTGCTTCCAGGCACACGTTTCCTTCTGCGTTTGAGACGTTTTGCGCTTTTTCCTCCCATCTAACGAACTGTTTGGAGTTCCTGGGAGGGAGCTGAGACGGTTTTTGAAATGTGCCACCGCATGTTAACTTTGGAATCATCTTTGGCGGTAATGAAATCAGCAAAAGTGAGATTAAATTTTACGACGCACTTGCCACACAGGCTCAACTACATACAAGTCTTTTCGAAATGGGCGAGCCTTTTCCCATTCAATATGTGGCGAAGATAATCGTTTGCGTTTGCGGGGCCAAAATGTTGCAGCAGCAAGTGTTTGCCCAAACTAATTGCCAAAAGCGCGTACCCGAAAGTGAAAATTCTCTTTTCAACAGCTTGGGAGCCGATGGAAACGAAAACAAAAAACCGACGTATTTGAAAATCCATCACCAGAGGGCGTCATCGGCGAAGTCTTGCGGCGGAACTTGGTTGCTGTTATTAAAATTAATTATTATTCATTATCCGGCAAAGGGGAGGAAACTCGGCGAATTGATTAGGGCCCCGAATGGTGGAGCAAGTAAAAAAGGAGGGAAGCAAGCAAGCAAGTGAGCCCTCTTTCGCGTTCGATAGGCGGAGAAATTCAAATCACATTACCCGCACTTAAATTTCTGCTTCGAGAGACCACCAAATCACCGCCTTTATTATCAGCAAGATCATAATCGGGCAGCAAATTGGAACGCTCAGCGAATAGGCAGTTAACACGCCAGCGCGTTATCTGCTGCACGGCCCGTCTTTTGTTTTCTTACTAAAGGTTGAAAAAAAAATTATGAATGAAAAGACTGAATTGATAAAAATAGTTTTATAAGAAAATTTATTCTGAGAACTTCCGTTCCTTGATTTATCATGAAAATTTCCAAATACTGTTAGAAATTCAAAAATTTCTACCCAGCTCTACCATTTGTGTTTTTGTTTAATCAAAATATGTTCAAGAATTGGCTCATTAGACGCAGGGGGAGTTTGACACAATTCTGGTTTGAAGGGATTAATTACACTAAGTAGTTTACAGCATTTTTGAACTTAGTGAACTGATAATCATTTTTAATGTGAAATCGGGCGCTGAATCCGAAAATGAAATAAAAAAAATTAAGTTGAACAATTTGTGAGTTATGCTCCGAATATGAAATTTTGTAAAAATAAAAAAAAAGTGCTTGTACTTGGATTCAAATACCTCGTACTCCATAACAATAATTTGAATCCTGTTTTTTGCATATTCAAAGTAAATAAATTTTGTATCGATCATCTGAACCATCTTTGACCCGCAAAAACTATTTTGTTTCAAGCCCAATCGTGTTGCAGTCTGTGGTGAAATATTTGCCTCAGTTTAGGCTTTCAGAAAATGAATCATAAAAAACATTCGGGTTGTGATGAAAAAAGTTATTAATGAAAGACTAGTAGTTTTTGTTCCACCCAAGCATAATACCTTAAAATCTGGAATTTGGAATTTGACCTTCTGGTAAGCTAATAATCATTATGACTTGAAACGAGTGAGATATTCCATGTTTAATTCTTCCTACACTATGATAAAATTGAGCAAAAAAAATGTAAAAATTACTGTTATGGTGATAAAAACCATAACTCGTCCGATTTTCAATAGAATTTGATAAATAATCACTAGAAATCTTTGTTTTGAATTGAAATTACCCAAGCAACCAAAAGTCTCGTTAAAAAGGTCGAACACAGCTTAATCAGCATAATCAATGTGCAGAAGTTCCTTTTATTCAGCCCAACATTTAAGTTCTTATTGAAACTTTGAAGTTCCATTAAAGATTTGAACGGCCTTCTATTCAGCCCACAAGTAAATGTTTAATCAGCAAAAACAAAACATAATTCTCCTCTCCTCTCTTATTTTGGTCATCACCAGCCCATGTGGTGTAGCCGGTTTCTCGGCATCCATCTTATTCCTCCCATCCCCTCCCTCAATTGATCATACTTAATTGCTTTGCTTTCAATTTTGTTTGATACATGCCGGCACGCACGCCAGTTCTGCTACACAATTATTTGATTTGCTTACTTAAGGGGGGGGTAGGGTCTAACGGGTATAAAAAAAACACCATTTTCACGATTTTTTTCTAGAGCTATCGTTCAAACAAATGTATTCAAATTTTTTGCATTATACAAAGCATTGTTAAAAGAACATTTAGAAATTTTTGCGTAGAAATATATTGAAAAATGAGCCGGTGACGGAGCATTTTCGAGGATGCCTTTAAGAAAACAGGATTTGCGGTGGACACTGTATCTCAGCACAGAATCATCTGAAGTCAAAAAATCAGAGCAAAAAATTTTTAATAGATGTTTTTCTGGACCCCAACGTTTTTATTTAACTTAAAAATACTTTTATGAAATTTTTGTGGCTGTTTGAAGTAAAAACTACGATTTTTCTCTTAAAAATCCGCCATTTTTCACCTCTAAAATCTCCCCAAAGTAAAAAAATCAAAAAAGAAAAACGTTGGGGTCTGGTATTTTATATGTAGAAAATATGTTCCAAATTTGAAAAGAATCGGATAAGTAGTTTTCAAATGACGATGTCCACGGACTTTGAAAATGTTCTTTCGAGAAAAACGCGTTTGAAGTTTCTGCTCTTGCTTTCTTGCAGTATTAGATAGGAGGAGATAAAGGCCTATAACTTCTACAGTTTTGATTCAATTGACTTGAAAATTTGACACAACATTCTTGAAATGTTTTACAATAAGAAAATAAAAAAATAAAAAAATCGATTTTTTGAAAGTGTTTGACCCTACCCCCCCCTTAAGCAATCAACCTAATGGAAAAAATAAGTCCTGGTACCAGATTTGAACCCCATCATCCGAGATGATAGCCGAACACACTGCCACGACGCCACGCCAAGATGTTGCCTTACCGGCAGCTAAAATTCGAAGTGGTTATAAGCTTCCTAGAATACCCGCAAGGGCAGCCAGCGGCCAGCAGCAAAGACGCATGTTGATTATTAAACATTACGAAACGGCATATAAATAATCATCCGTTAAAATAATATCGGTTTAGAAAATTGAAATTCCATGTTTATAACTGTTAAGCATAAAATTTTACAAATTTTTGATTTTATCTTGATATTTATTCAATGAATTGCTTCAACTGTTTTTCAATGTGTGATAAATTCGTTGTAAGTAAATACAGTTGGACAAAATTTTATAAAGTCAAAGTATTTATTCTTTTCAAAAACAATCATTTGCGAGTTAGCTTTAACTTGTTCTGAGTTGAAGTTTCAAAATAAATTAAACATTTCAACAATTTCTAAGCTCCAAAAAATGATTTATTTATTATATGCCCTTTTGTGATGTTCGTTCACATTTCATATTTATGAAATGGCGGACATGTCTCAAAATAGGCTACTTGAGGAACTATCTGGAGCTTCGATTCCATTTAAGGCTATTTGAGATCCAATTTGCAACCTTTATTTTGAATGATGTGATTGACATGTCACAGAAAAGGCTATTTGAGGAACTTCTTGAAACTTGAAGTTCACAGAAGGCTATTTGAGACCTAATTTGTAACTTTTATACTGTGTGGGTGTGATTGACATGTTACAAAAAAGGCTAATTGAAGAATTTTTTGGAACTTTAAGTCCATAGAAGGCTATTTGATGAACCTTTTGTAACTTTCATGCTCACATTCGAGAAAATTTGGTACCAATTCCCTTTGAAACCTTTATTCAGCAAAATTCGAACTTTGGAGGAACGAGTTTAAGTAGATATGAGACTTTTGGTTGCTTGAGTAAGGCCATAAGAAAATCAATTTTTTTAAGTGTTACCATCGAGTCAAAAACTTTCGCTGAAATAAAATTTTCTCTAAAAAAATGCATTTTTTTATGTTTTTTCTGTCACAAATTCACTAATATCAACAATACTGATGATCATACGAAAAAACGAAGTCCAAATAATCGAAACTAAATTTATTTACATTCAAAAGGACGAAAAAATAGATTTAAAATTACTATTATGCAGTCCGAGATATCTGATTCTAAGTAAAGTACTTCTTTTTATTTCCTAAATTTCATATTTGGACTATAACTGTTCTATTGAAATTTAATTTTTTTAATTTCATTTTCGGATTCAGCTTAAAAATAGATTAAAAATATAGGTCGGTCAACAAAGTTCAATGCAATGCAATGCAATGATCGTATGAAAAATAAGGGTATGATGGCCACAGGAGGCAATATGGGCACTTCCATTTTTGTTGAAAATGTGTGTTTTTGAGTCTTTTTTCAAAGATTTTTTAGAGTTTGTTCCTGTTTACTGCGGTATGACACAGATAGATTTTTATTAAGACACTCTGTGTTTATTTTTAGGAAAGATCATTAATTTTCTATGTGGAGAAAAAAATATTCCGTGAAAACTCCAAAATCGGTCCCCCAAGAATGTGCAAATCCCGATCAGGAGAGTAGATCAAAATCACTACTCAAGCCTATCTCAATGAAATATTATTAGCTTATTCAGATAAATAGATGAGTTATAATCTGGATATAATGCTATCAAAGAGTGAAAAATCTTAATTATTTTTGCATGGAATTTATGTTTGAATTTGAGATAGTTTAACATCCTATGAATACTTAATTAAATATTATTTTGATAAAAAAAATTAACAAAATATCACATTTTGATAAAATCTTGCTTTTATCTTCTTATCGGGATATTAGACCTTTTTGATTTGCAACCACTACTTTTTATAATCGCTAGCCCTCACAGCTAACCCTATAAGCCTAAAAAGCTGAAATGGGCACATTTAAGCAAAAGAAACATCAGTCAGGCGAGAAACACGAACTTAGAGATCATCTTTTGAATTTGAAATTGTTTTAATATATGTAAGAACTATGTCGAGGATTCTTATAAGTTTTCCCATTAAATTCAGCCATGCTCTAAAGGCAGAACTTTTAAAAATATTTTGAAACGTTAGTCATTAATTTCTGAAACTTATTTTAACAAGTCAAGCTGCAATTATTTCAAAGCAATACAATTTAAATAATAAAATTTGATCAGAAGGTCTTTTTGAATGAAGATCACAATGATTGAGCTTGAAAAATGTTACAAAAAAAAAATGTATCATATAAAAATTATTTTCAAATCCAAAAATCGATTCGTTGTTGTGAAAATATTTCGTTTTCATAATCGAACAAAATTAAAAATTACTTGATTATTTGTGGCACTTCCATCTGTACCGTTGAGCCGTCAACACGTACGCCGGAGCATCGTATCGTTGCTGTGTACCTGCAGGAACATTTTACATTATTTATTTTTTCCTTACCTGTATTTCAATCAGCACTTTTCAGTGCTAAAATTATTTTCATTTTCTTTTATTCATATTTTCTCTTTTCTTTCCAGCATGGGGAAGTCTTCGGCCGGCTCAAGGGCCGGAAGAAAACGGATTGCTGAACCTAATCCAGGGCCATCTGCCAAAAAAGTTGAAATTTCCAATTCATTCGATGTCCTTCATAACATCGGTGATGAGGAAATATTCATATTTAATTCTGATAAGAGTACTAAGAAACCTTCTTCTTCTTCTTATACTCTTAAAAACGAAAAGATTCCACCAATAACGGTCACGATTCCTGACTTCAATGCCTTTCGAAAAGAAATCGTCACTTCCGTCAAGGATGTGAAGATTTCTTTTCAGATCGGTCGAAGGGGAACTGCTCGTATATTGGCGGAATCTTTTAATGATTTTCAAAAAATTTTAACTTATTTGAATAATAAAAAACACCAATTTTTTACGTACGACACTAGAAGTGATCGTCCTTTTAAAGTTGTACTTCGGGGTCTCACCGGCGACCAGACACCGGATGAGATCACAACTGAATTAAATTCTTTGTTAGGTTTTTCTCCAATTCAAGTAATTCAAATGAGGAAAAGAACCAACACGAATAATACCAGTAGTGTTGGTTTTGCTCCTGAACTTTATTTGATCCATTTTAAAAAAGGATCAGGTTAATAATTTAAAAATTCTGGAAAAGGCTCGTCTTATGTTTCATTGTCGAGTAAAATTTGAACCTTTTCGTAAATCTACTACCAATTTTTTACAAAATATTACGCAATGTCGTCGTTGTCAAGCTTTTTGTCACGGCACTAAAAATTGTAGAATGAATGCCAGATGCATGTTTTGCGGCTCATTCGATCATGAAAAATCTAAATGCCTTTTTGGTGGTGATAAGCCAAAAAAAGAATTTTTTAAGTGTGCGAATTGCGCAGGTAATCATTCCTCGAATTCTCTAGAATGTCCCGTTAGGGCAAAAATTGTTGCTTCTAGGAAAAACCCCAAAGTTTCCAGAAAAGTTTCTTCTCCTCCTTCCTCTTTTTCGTCTACACACGTCAGACCGGCAAACAACCTGCCTGTTCGCAGTCAGCCTCGGCCTACATTGGAATCACGGCTGGGTAATACCCGAAGTGATTTTAATGTTACCTGTGCTGAATCTGCGCCCCAGACTCGTTGTTTATCGTTCTCAGAGGTGGTTGAAAATGGGATTCCCTCTTCAGGTTTAACTAATAAAAATGGGAAAAAACCAAGTCTCAACGTTCATGCGAAGGCTTGGGAAAATCCCCGAAATTCAAATACTTGTTCTTCTCCTTCATTTTCTGATCCTAACAATTTTGTTGATTTGGGTGAGATTACTGAGGAAAAATTAAAATTTTTGCATCAAAATTTAATGGAAATGATGCAACTTATGTTGAAAGCAAATTCAATGTTTGAAGCTTTCCAAACTTCTTTTAATTATGCTAACAAAATTATTATGACTTTACGATTCCCTCATGGATCCAAATAGATGTTTAAATATTATGAATTGGAACGCTAGATCTTTGCTGGCTAACCAAGATGAATTCTTTTTATTTTTGAAAACTCAAAACATACATATTGCTGCCATCACTGAAACTTTTTTAAAGCCAGACAATAACTTGAAAAGCAATGCTTTCTTTAAAATTTTACGGAATGATCGACTTGATCGACAAGGTGGGGGTGTAGCTATTGTCATCAATAGTCGTCTCAAATTTAGACTTCTTCCTTCTTTCAATACAAAAGTCTTAGAAACAATTGGAATTGAATTAGAAACTTCTATGGGGAAAATTATAATTGTTGCCGCATATTTGCCTTTTCAATGTAGCGGTGAACAGAAAAATTTTTTGAAGGGAGATTTACAAAAACTCACCAGAAATAAATCTAAATTTTTTATAATTGGTGACTTTAATGCAAAACACCGATCTTGGAATAATATTTCATCAAATTCAAATGGGAATATTTTGTTTAATGACTGCTCTGCAGGTTATTATACTGTTGAATATCCTAATGGGCATACTTGTTTTTCTTCAATTAGAAATCCCTCCACAATTGATTTGGTTCTAACGGATTTAGGCGAGCATTGTAGTCAATTAGTTACTCATGCGGACCTCGATTCAGACCACCTTCCAGTAACTTTCTCTTTATCCCAAAGTCCCATTGAAAACCCTTTAAAATCAACTTTTAATTTTCAAAAGGCTAACTGGGAGCGATATATGAATTTTATTGAACGTAATTTAGATGTAAACGTTCCACTGAATTCAATAGAAGATATCGATTTGGCTATAGAAAATTTGACAACTTCAATAGTCAATGCTAAAGCCGCTTCAATACCTAAAGTTAAACATAAATTTAATCAACCTTTAATTGATGATGATCTTCAGTTTTTGATACGACTGAAAAACATTCGTCGACGCCAATATCAACGTACTAGGGATCCTTATTTAAAATTTATTTATTGCGACCTTCAAAAAGAGATCAAACGTCGTTTAAATTTCATTCGTAATGAAAATTTTGCCAAAGCAGTAGAGGACATAAAACCCTACTCAAAGCCATTTTGGAAATTAACTAAAATTCTGAAAAAGCCCCAGAAGCCAATTCCTACTTTGAAAGATGGGGATAAACTTCTTTTAACTAATTCAGAAAAAGCTCAAAAATTAGCCCAACAATTTGAGTCTGCTCATGATTTTAATTTAAACGTTGTAAGTCCAATTGATGCTCAAATTTCCCTAGAATTTGATGGTATTCTTTCTAAGCAAAATGTGTTTGAAAGTTCTTGTGAGACAAATATTGATGAACTTAAATTGATTTTCAAAAAATTTAAAAATATGAAAGCTCCGGGGGAAGATGGGATTTTCTATATTCTTATTAAAAGGTTGCCTGAAAGCACTTTAAATTTTTTAGTTAAAATCTTCAACAAATGTTTTCACTTGGCTTATTTTCCCAATAAATGGAAAAATGCCAAAGTAACTCCAATTTTGAAACCTGGAAAAAGTGCTTCAGAGCCATCAAGTTATCGACCAATTAGTTTGCTTCCTTCTTTAAGTAAACTATTTGAGAGAGTTATTTTGAATAGAATGATGATTCACATTAATCAGAATTCTATTTTCCCTGATGAACAATTTGGTTTTCGTCATGGACATTCTACTACACATCAACTTTTGAGTGTAACTAATATGATTAACGCTAGCAAATCTGAAGGTTATTCAACTGGTGTTGCTCTTCTTGATATTGAAAAAGCTTTTGACAGTGTTTGGCACAAAGGTTTAGTAGCTAAATTAGCTCGATTTGATTTTCCTGTATATCTCACCAAAATTATTCAAAATTATTTGACTAGCCGAACCTTACAAGTAAGCTATCAAAATTCATGCTCTGAAAGGACTCCCATTAGAGCTGGGGTCCCTCAGGGCAGTATACTTGGGCCAATTTTATACAATATTTTTACTTCTGATCTTCCTGATGTACCAGAAGGAAAAGGTAGAAGATTATTTGCTGATGATACTTTGCTTTCAGCCAAAGGTCGAAATTTACGGGTGGTACGCAGTAGATTGCAACAAAATTTAAATTCCTTTTTGAATTACTTGAAAATGTGGAAAATTTCTCCTAACGCTTCCAAAACTCAACTTATTTTATTTCCCCATAAGCCAAGAGCAAATTTTTTAAAACCTAATGAAAATCATTCCATAACTTTTAATGGGGTTTCATTAGAATGGTCTGATCACGTGAAGTACTTGGGACTCACACTTGATCGGAATCTTTCTTTTAAAAATCACATTGAAGATATTCAATCTAAATGTAATAAATACACTTAATCTCTTTATTCTCTCATCAACAGGAAATCCAGGTTGTGTCTGCGAAATAAGATGTTAATCTACAAACAGGTATTCCGACCAGCGATAATGTATGCAGTTCCGATTTGGTCTAGCTGCTGCGCGACGAGGAAGAAAGCCATCCAGAGGATTCAGAACAAGGTTCTGAAAATGATTTTGCGGCTTCCACCTTGGCACAGCACCGAAGATCTTCATCGGATTGCAGGCATAGAATCGATCGAAGAGATGGCCAACAAAATCATCTCCAACTTCAGAGGCAAATCGATGCAGTCTTCCATCGCAGAGATTCGTTCTCTTTACAATTAAGTTAGTTTATAGGATTTAGGATTAAGTTTATACATCTTTTTTTTTTGCTTAACAGGATATTCTCCTATAAATCAAATTATTTATTTCTAAAGCAAATCCAAATCAAATAAACAATGTTTAAAATTAACTGTATCAAAGAGTTGAACTGATCATAATTGATCTGAATACTTTAATTTAACTTGAATAATGTAACTTAAATGTAATGATTAAAAGACTAATAAAGACATATTAAAAAAAAAAAAAAAAAAAAAAAAAAAAAAAAAAAAAAAAAAAAAAAAAAAAAAAAAAAAAAACTTGATTATTTGTTGTGAAAATGTTTCTTTATCATATTAAAAAAAACATGTCTCATATTACTGAACATCTGAATTTTAATGACAGTTTCTGAGTATAAGTACTTAAAAATGTAAAAAAAATGTGCTGATGTGGTCTTGCGGATAAGATGACGCGAGTCTGGTTTTGGTATGCCAGGCGTACTGGGTTCGATTACCAGTATCGGCAAGACAAATTTTGGGTTCAAATCCCATAAGCGGCCGACAGGTGAGATGTGTTTTTTTCTTAATTGACTATATAATAAGAATGTTCAATCAGTTGCCAGTTGACCAGCTATATACGAGTGCGGAATACCTGTCGTAGATTCATAACACGGAAAATGGGATGAATTTTATACGGTTGCAAAACTGACTGTCTCATTCTCCAAATAAGACTCACACATACACAAAACACATTCATAACATGACAGTTCACACGAAACCATGGTGTCGGGTATGCGGTAATTTGCATTGAAGATTAGTCGAACTCATGATCTAAAGAATGCAATTCAGCTCATACGTTGGCAAAATTGCGGTGAATCCGCGCACCCATGGTGGATTATCTACATACATACATACATATATACATACATACATATGTACATACATACATACATACATACATACATACATACATACATACATACATACATCAGTCGGTGGACGACGGAAATCGCAGACCTGCGTACTAGCTGCCTTCGAGCTAGGCGACATATGCAGAGAGCGAGGTCCCCGTCAGCGAGAGCGGAGCGGAGAGTACCCTACGAAGTGGCGAGGTCTGCCCTCTGCAGGGCAATTAAGGCGAGCAAAAAGGCACGATTCAGGCAACTCTGCGAGGACGCCAACGACAACCCCTGGGGCGACGCTTACAGGATTGTCATGGCCAAAACGCGGAGCGGAGGTGCGCCACAGGAATCGTGTCCGATAAAACTGCGTGAGATCGTCAACGAGCTGTTCCCACAGCATGCGGAAGTGACATGGCCGAGGGTCCCATACGACTGGGATACGAGCGACGAGGAGAGGATTTCACTGGAGGAACTGCGCGACATCGCTAAGTCCCTTCAGCTGAACAAAGCTCCGGGTCCGGATGGCATCCCTAACGTTGCAGTGAAGGCCGCGCTAATGGAACATCCCGAAATGTTCCGGTCTTCACTGCAACAGTACGTGGATGATAGGGTCTTCCCAGATGAGTGGAAGCGGCAGCGATTGGTGCTCCTGCCAAAACCGGGCAAGCCACCTGGTGAACCTTCAGCGTATCGACCGATATGTCTGCTGGACACCGCTGGCAAGGTTCTAGAAAAGGTGTTGCAGAGTAGGATCCAGCTCTACACCGAAGGAGCGAACGGCCTATCCGACGAACAGTTCGGTTTCCGGAAAGGTCGTAGCACGGTGGATGCCATTCGACTGGTCATCGAAAGGGCAGATGAAGCCAGGTTGAGGAAACGGAGAGGAGATCGGTTTTGCGCAGTGGTCACTCTCGACGTTAAGAACGCGTTTAACAGCGTCAGTTGGGCAGCGATTGCGTCGTCGCTCATCAACATGAGGATTCCGGCATATATCTGTAGGATGGTGGAGTGTTACTTCCGTGACCGCCAACTACAGTATATGACCAGCGAGGGACTGGAAACAGTGAGAGTCTCGGCAGGGGCTCCACAAGGATCGATACTTGGCCCGGTATTGTGGAACATCGTCTACGACGAACTGCTGAGACTGCGTCTCCCCACTGGAGTGAGACTCGTGGGATTCGCCGACGACGTAGTTCTCCTGGCAACGGGCCCGTCCACGGAGGAAGTACAGCTACTTGCCACAGTAGCCATCGAGAAGGTGGAAAACTGGATGCGCTCTAAGAGCCTACGCCTAGCACACCACAAGACCGAGATGGTGCTGATCACTAACTTGATTTCGGCACAATCCGGGACGATCGCAGTTGGACCGTGTGCAATCGAGTCCAAACGTGCGGTGAAATACCTGGGGGTGATGATCGACGACCGGCTGAGCTTTACGGCCCACGTCGACTATGCCTGCAAAAGAGCGGCAATGGCGACAGCAGCCCTCTCACGGGCCATGTCGAACAACTCGGCGATCCGCTGCAGCAGAAGGAGGGTCCTGGCGAGCGTGACCTCGTCCATTCTGCGTTACGGAGTGGCAGCCTGGAAGGCAGCCTTGAGTAGGCAGTGTAATCTGCAACAGCTCTGCAGAGTGCAGCGGCTGATGAACCTGCGTGTAATCAGCGCATACCGAACGGTGTCCTCGGTAGCTGCTGATGTTGTGGCGGGGGTCATGCCCATCTCGGTCTTGCTAGAGGAAGATATCTTCTGCTACGAGCACAGGCGACACATTTAGAAACACTTCTCCCTACACTTATTTTAGAGTCTAGGAATTAGCCTCAAGTATCAATTCGTAAGTAAACGTACCCTAGAAAGCCAACGTCTTTATAAACAATTTGTTAATTTTGCAGATACTAAATCTCACATAAGTTGCATTCAATTGTAGAAACAGCAACAAGCATCACAATTGAAACATTAACTGTTGTAAACATTCAAAACCGATTGCAATGTAAACATGTCACATTCCTCCCGCAGTCATAAACCTCCGGGTGCGACCATGATCTTGCTGGGCTGTGACCGGGGTCAATTTTCATTGCAATCAAGTTGGGGAAAAGCAAAAAAAAACATTCGAATGGGACACATTCAATGAAATGTTGGACAAGAGACACCGAAAAAGAAACCCGCACGCAATGATAGGTGCAACTAGGTGAGGTATGGGGGGATGATGGACGAGTTTGGATGCGCAGAAGGGCGATGAGCAAAAAAAAATTAAGCTAACGCAGCAACCAATCGCTTTCATGGATGTGACTGTGGCTGCAAATGTCTAAATTTCGAGGCACACTTGGATGGGTTCGAACTCGAAATCGAACGATAAATAGACAGGGGATGGACGGAGGAAAAAAATCGGAAAAATTATGGAAAAGGTGTCCCCTGGTCAGTTTTTTTTTCGAAAACGGGTGGACCTACAATAACAAAAAAAAGGATCGTGAATTAAAGTAAGCATCCCAAGTGGGAGAAGAAAAATAACACGAACCGGATAGCCATTAATTACTGTCTTTTGGGCAGGTTTTATTTCGTCTCCTCCTTCTCTTCCCATTTATTCGGCCAATTCTGACCCAAACACACACACATGAAGCCGGTTTTTATTATCTTTCTTGTTTGTTAGAACTAGAAAAATTGAAGAATTTAAAAATTTACTAAACTTATCTCCATTTTTATTTCAAGAAAACATAGATTTTATCATATAATTTTTTTTCTAAGCACGAGTCCGTCTTGTGAATTTTGATTGCATCTGAATGAATCTTCACGAGTCAGACTCGTAATGAGTAACTTTGCTAACTTCACAAATTGATCATAAAAAGGTTTAATGTGAACTTTTAGGTGAACAGAAGAATTGTTTTTTTTTCTTCACCCTCGCTATACACATCTGCATATGGGGACAGTTTTTTTTCGTTTGTTGAAAGAAGGAAAAAATACGAAGCAAAAAAAGAAAATAAAAAATAAGCCATTTCATGGCGGCGTGAATGAATTATTTTCAAATTTCACTTAAGTTATTGCTGTTTGATTAATATTTATTAGACGGTTCGAGATATAATTTTCGGGCTTGTTCGCGTTGGAAATGTAGAGAAGCAAGGCAAGAACAGCGACAGATAAAAAGAAAAATAAGTCGATATCACGCAGCTTTTCGGCTGCTGGTGAACCTGAAAAATGGAACCACGAATGTTTATAGGTAGGTGAACAAAAAAAAAAAAAACCATCACGAAAACGACCGATGACAAACCGTTTGAGTCGTTGTTGTTTCGCTTTTTCTGAGGATTCAAAACGTTTAAAATGTGTTAATGGAGAACTTGGACTTGGACTTGGTTCTAAGCAAAACAAATCAAAACTATGCTTGGACTGATAACTGCTTGAAATTATTAAAAATTTGGGATAGAAAAGCATTTAAAAAAAATTAAGTTTAAACAAAATAAAATCGGTTTAAAATTAAATTTGAACTTCTCTTCAAGCTTTTCGTAGGCATATTTCAAGCCTGAAAAGTATTTTGACATCATCCATCGGCCATTATCTGTGGAATTGGTCGTAAAAAATAAACCAACCCTACAGCATATTGTACCCACATATATTGTAACAAGTGTTCAAGCTTCACACTTCACCAATCAGGTGAAATATTGCAGCTCCACGCTACATCATTCAATAAAACGTGTGAGGTGGTTCGAGAAAAAACACCCCCCTTTCTGGCATCAAAACGAGAAGGGCCTTGCCGAAGAATGGGGGGATGCATGGGTTCCACCCATCTAGCAAAAATAAACCGAGCTGCATCGATTCTTACATCGATGCACTCCGGCTTTAGCTCTAATTTATGGACAACTGGCACGAAAATTTTGTTCAACACGAATGTTTATTTTTTCCAAACACTCTCGGCTATCCCCTCCTTTTCCGACAGCATCACTTCTTCTGGCATTGCAAACAAGTTGGATTAATTTTGCTACAAGTTGTTACTTTGAGGCTATTTTCCGATTTCCTCAACCCAATCGAGATCGACTATCCAGCGCAATGTGAGTAAGTAATGTTAGTAAGTATGACTCTATTGAAATCAGATTGATGGAGCCAATAAAATTTTCACCTTGAAGAATTCAGCCCCAGAAAAAAGAAATTTACCTCTCACAGTCTATTTAGAATCGAAGTTAACTCATGTTGGAGGAAGATAAAACTTCAGTTTTCTTAAACGAAAAAATCCATTACCAAAAATAGTCATAGCATCGTAGATATTGACAGTTGAATTTAATCAATAACATTTTTTGAGCCAATTTCTAAGTTTGTTAAAGCCTTTTTAAAATTCTGTTTTAACATTTTAAAGTGTGAGATGCGTTTCTAAACAGTCTTTTTAAGCAGAAGTAATAAAAAGAACTCTTCATCAGATCCAAAACACTGTCTAAGATAATTTATCGTTCTGATTGATTTCAATTAACAATTCGAGTACTAATTGAGGGTTTCTGTTCTAGTTTGATTTTTAGTTCGAGCTCGAATACAATTTCATCATCGAGTTCGAGTGCGAAATCGAATTGAATTTAAATATTTAATCCGATATCCTTTTCGATTACAACTTTGATGAATAGTTCAAGCTTGATTTCGAAATCGTATTCGAGTTCAAGCTTGAAATGTTTCAAATATTTATTAAGTACGGGTTCTGATTTCTTCTTCCAGCTCAAGTTCGAGTACTAGTTCAAATTTGAGGTTGGGTCAAATTCGAGTTTGATTTCGAGTTCCTGGTCGATTAAGAGCTCAAGTTGGAGTTTGAGTTCGAGTTCGTTTAAAAGTTCAAGTTCGAATTCGAGTCGAATCCGAGATCGAGTTCAATTTATTGTTCGGATTCTAGTTAGAATTCAAGTTTGGGTAGAGTTTGATTACGAGTTGTTGCTTGATTTCACGTTCGAGTTCAACTTCTAGTTCGAATTCGAATAAGTGTTTGAGTTCGAGTTCTGGTCGAGTTTTGGTCGAGTTGAAATTCGATCTCGAGCTCTTTTTCAATTTCGAGTTTGAGTTCGAATTTGAGCTTGAATTTGATTTCGACTTCGAATTCGAGATCGAATTTGACTCCGGCTTCGAGTTCAAAGTTAAGTTCGAGTTCGAATTAAAGTTCGAGATCAAGTTCGAGCTCGAGTTCAAGTTCAAGATTGAGTTCGGGTCGAGTTTGACTTCGAATTTACCTTAGATTTCGAAAATTAGTTCGAGTTTTACTTCGACTTCGCCTTCGCCTTCCCCTTTGATTTCGAATTCGAGTTCGATTTCAAGTTCGAATTCGAGTTCAAATTCGATTTGGAAATAGGTTTAAATTCCACTTTCTTAGATTTCAAATTCGAATTCAAATTCGCGTTCGAGTTCAAATTCGAGTTCAAGTTACAGTTCGAGTTTAAATTAGAGATCGAGTTCGAGTTCAAGTTCGAGTTCCATTCAAGTTCGACTTTGAGTTGGCCGAGTTCAATTTCGAGTTTTTATTAAATTTTGAGTTCAAGTTCGAGTTTCAAATTCATGTTCGAGATTAAATTCGTGTTCCAGAAAAAGTTCGTGTTCGAGATCAAGTTCGAGTTCGAGTTCGAGATCAAATTCGAGTTCGAGTTCGAGTTCAAGTTCATGTTCAAGTTCGAGTTTGTTTCCGAGTTCGATTTCAAGTTCAGATGGAGTTAAATTTGTATTTCCTGATCGATTTCTAGTTCGAGAACGAGTTCAAGTAAATATTCGAGCTCTAGTTCTCATTTTTGGTCGAGTTCAAGTTTGAATTCGAGTTCGTTTTTCAGTTCAATTTCGAGTTTTTGTTCGATTTTAAGTTCGAGTTCAAATTCAAACTCGAGCTCGAATTTTAATTCAAAGTTGAATTAAAATTCGAGTTCGAATTCAAATAATAGTTTAAATTCAAATTTGAGTTCAAATTCAAATTCGAGTTCGACTAAGAGTTCGAGTTCAACATCTACTTCGACATCGAGTTCGAGTTCGAGTTTTAGTTCTTACTTGTGTTGGAGTTCCAGTTTGAGTTCGAGTTCCAGTTTGAGTTCAAGTTCGTATTCAAATTCGAGTTAAGATTTGAATAAGAGTTCGAGTTCAATTTCGATTTGAAAATCAAGTTAAAATTCGAATTTGTATACGAATTCCAGTTCTAATTCAAATTCAAATTCAAATTCGGGATCGAGTTACAGTTTGAGTTCGAATAAGAGACCAAGTTCGAGTTCCAGTTAAGTTCGACTTCGAGTTTGTCGAGTTCAGTTTCGATTTCTTATTCCATTTTAAGGTCAAGTTCGAGATTCAAATTCATGTTCCGGTTTCAATTCGTGTTCTAGAATAAGTTTGTGTTCTATATCGAGATCGAGATCGAATTCAAGTTCGAGTAGAAGTTCCAGTTCAAGTTTAAGTTCGAGTTTGAGTTCGAGTTCGAGTTCAAATTCGAGTTTGTCTTCGAGTTCAAGTGCAGATCCACGTCGAGTTAAATTTATATTCCCTGATCAATTTCCAGCTCAAGATCGAGTTCAAGTAAATATTCGTGTTCGAGTTCTCATTTGTGGTCCAGTTCAAGTTTGAGTTTGAGTTCGTATTTTAGTTAAATTTCAAGTTTTTGTTCGATATTAAGTTCGAATTCGTATTCAAATTCGAGTTTGAAATCAAAAATGAATTTGAATCCAAATAAGAGTTTGAATTCAAATTCGAGTTCAACTAAGAGTTCGAGTTCAACTTCGACTTGGACTTAGAGTTCGAGTTGAAGTTTGAGTAGGAGTTCGTATTTCAGTTCAATTTCGAGTTCGTCGAGCTCCAGTTCGAATTCAAATTCGAGTTCAAGTTCAAATTCCACTTCAAATTCAAGTTCGAGTTCGAATTTAAATTTGACCTCAAATTCGAGTTCAAGCTCGAATACGAGTTCTAGTAATAGCTCGATTTCAAGTTTCGATTTCGAATTCAATTCCGATTTTGGGTTGGAGCTCGAGTTCGATTTAGATATAGATTACAAGTTCTAAATAGAATGCAATAATTCGAGTTCAAGTTCGACTACGAGTTATTATTCACATTGGAGTTATTATTCACATTGGAGTTTGAATTCACATTGGAGTTTGAATTCACATTCGAGTTTGAATTCGAATTCGAGTTTAAATTCGGATTCGAGTTTGAATTCAAATTCAAATTCGAGTTGAGTTTGAACTCAAGTTCGAGTGTGAATTCGAGTTCAAGTTCGAGTTCGAGTTCGAGTTCAAATTCGAGTTCGAATTCGAGGTCGAGTTCAAGTTCGAGTTTGAGTTTAAGCTCGATTTCGAGTTTGAGTTGAAGATCGATTTCGAGTTTGAATTCGAGTTCGAGTTAAATTTCGAGTTTGAGTTCAATTTCAAGTTCGAGTTCGAGTTCGAGTTCAAGTTGGAGTTCGATTTCAAGTTCGAGTTCAATTTCGATTTCGAGTTCGAATTCGAATTCAAGTTCGAGTTCCAGTTCAAGTTCGAGTTCAAGTCCAAGTTCGAGTTCAAGTTCAAGTTCGAGTTCAAGTTTGAGTTCGAGTTCGAGTTCGTGTTAGAGTTCGAGTTTGAGTTCAAGTTCGAGTTTGAGTTCAAGTTCGAGTTCGAGTTCGAGTTCTTTTTTGAGTTCGAATTCGAGTTCAAGTTTGAGTTCGAGTTCGAATTCAAGTTCGAGCTCGAGTTCGAGTTCGAGTGTGAGTTCGAGTTCGAGTTCGAGTTCGAGTTCGAGTTCGAGTTCGAGTTCGAGTTCGAGTTCGAGTTCGAGTTCGAGTTCGAGTTCGAGTTCGAGTTCGAGTTCGAGTTCGAGTTCGAGTTCGAGTTCAAGTTCGAGTTCGAGATCGAGTTTAAGTTCATATTCGAGATCAAGTTCGAGTTCCAGTTCGAGTTCAGTTCGAATTCGAGTTTGAATTCGAGTTTAAGTTCATATTCGAGTTCAAGTTCGAGTTCAAGTTCGAGTTCAAGTCCGAGTTCAAGTTCAAGATTGAGTTCGAGTGAGAGGTCATGCTCGAGTTTGGGTTCGGGTTCGCTATCGAGTGAGATTTTGAGTTCAGTTTCCAATTCGAAATCGAGTTCAAGTTCTTTTTTGAGTAAGAATTCGAGTTCGAGTTTGAGTTTGAGTTTAAGTTAGAGTTGGAGTTCGAGTTCTAGTTCGAATTCGAAATCAAGTTCAAATGCAAGTTTGAGTTCAAGTTCAAGTTCAAGTTCGAGTTCGATTTCGAGTTCGAGTTCGAGTTCAAGTTCGAGTTCGAGTTCGAGTTCGAGTTCGAGTTCGAGTTCGAGTTCGAGTTCGAGTTCGAGTTCAAGTTCGAGTTCGAGTTCGAGTTCGAGTTCGAGTTCGAGTTCGAGTTCGAGTTCGAGTTCGAGTTCGAGTTCGAGTTCGAGTTCGAGTTCGAGTTCGAGTTCGAGTTCGAGTTCGAGTTCGAGTTCGAGTTCGAGTTTGAGTTCGAGTTCGAGTTCGAGTTCGAGTTCGAGTTCGAGTTCGAGTTCGAGTTCGAGTTCGAGTTCCAGCTTGAGTTCGGTCTCGATTTTGAGTTCGAGTTCAAGTTTTTTTTCGAGTTTAAGTTCAAGCTCGAGTTCCAGCTTAAGTTCGGTCTCGATTTCGAGTTAATTTCGAATTCGAGATTCGAGTTCGAGTTCAAGTTCGAATGAACTTTCGGGACTAGTTCAATTTCAAATTCGTGTTGAAGTTCGAGTTGAAATTAACGTAAGGGTCGAGGCTATTTCGAATTTTTGTTCCATTTTAAGTAGAAGTTCGAGTTCAAACTAATGTTCTGGTTCGCTTTCATGCTCGAGTTCAAGATCGAGTTCGAGTTCGAAATCGAGTAAACTTTTGCTGCCAGACATGTTGAGAACTGAAGTGTCCATTACCAGGGGACTCAGTTGAGTTTTTTGGTGTGGGGGAGTGTGGCGGGCCACTAAAAAAAAAAAAAAATCGAGTTCAAAATCGTGTTCGAGTTCGATTTCGAGTTCGATTTTAAGCTCGATTTCGAGTTTTATTTTGAGTTCAAAACAATATTCGAGCTCAAGTTCCAGCTCCGATTCGAGATCAAATTCAGGGTTTAATTTGAGTTGAAGTTAAAATACGGGATCGATATCATTTTACAGTTCATGTTCGAGTTTGCGTTTGGGTCGAATTTGATTTTGATTTCGAGTTCTCGTTCGATTTCAAGATCTACTTCGAGCTCGTATTGCTTGAATTCGGGTCGAGTTCAAGCTCCAATTCGATTTCTTGTTCGAGTTCAATTTCGAGTTCTTGTTCGATTTCAAGTTCGAGTTCCAGTTCGAGTTCAAATTCGTGTTCGAGTTTGGGTTCGAATTTGAGTTCAATTTCGATTTCGATTTAAAGTTCGATTTTGAGTTAGAATTAGTATTCGAGTCGACGAAAAATGATGTTCATGACCATCAAAATGGTTGCTTTCTAGTAACAAGTTCGAAAAATTAGCACGATTCGACTTTTGTAACGCAAAATGTTCGGGGGTGTTGCCAAAATCGAACGAGGTCTGTATTTTTTTTAGTAACATTTGGCAACAGCAAAAATTGCAAGGTTATCGTTAATTGCAAAAAAAAAAACATCAAAGCAAAAATGCCAATTGTGATAAAATATGAAAAGGTGCAAATCTCACGAAAGGTGCATCGAAGGACAGTAGTAATGAAAAAAGAAAAAAAAAACATTCAAACAAACGGGACGAGACATTCCTGCGGAACATTCCGCAATTTTGTCGATCTCCCGTTAGTTTCCTTCAGTTATTTCAAGGACATTCCGGCTTGAGTTCGGTTATTTTGTTTTTTCCCTCAAAGGAAAAAGGGGTTCCTCGACATTCCGGTGCATTGTTTTGGTCCTTTTTTTAAGAACCGAGAGAAGCAGCTAGTGTTAAAAAACAGTCCGGCAGTAAAAAGTCA
Source organism: Uranotaenia lowii (assembly GCF_029784155.1). Taxonomy (NCBI): domain Eukaryota; kingdom Metazoa; phylum Arthropoda; class Insecta; order Diptera; family Culicidae; genus Uranotaenia; species Uranotaenia lowii. Next base: position 184,693,922 of record NC_073691.1, read on the forward strand.
TGGCCTGCTGTCGTTCTGCTGCTGCTGCTTGGTTTGCGTCTTAAGGAACAGCAAAACGGAATGTGGCAAATGAGCTCTGCCCTTGAGATTTATGACAGATCGGCCGCCATGTTGGAACGTTCGGGATTTACAATGCCTACTGCTGCTTTTTTTACTGCTGCTACTTCTGTCCAGAAAACCATCGGCTATGGGAAATTGCTTCACGGATGTTTTAATTTTTTCGCCTCTTCCAACTGAAGGATATTTTGCCGAAGGGTTATTTTGGGTAAAAACTATGAACCTTTTTTTAAAGGAAAAGATAGCAAGGAAAAAAAACTCCTGAAAAGGAATCAGTTACGGGAGGTTGTCTTGGCCTTTTTTTTTTCTCCCACAAGGCGTGCAGTTTTTTTTTTTGGCTCAAGGACAGACCCCGAGTGTTTTTTTTTTTCTTGGTGAGGTTCGGGCATATCATAATTTTAATTGTTTTCCAGAATAAATATTTTCGATTCTTGGCAACGTTTTGACCTGATCTGTCAAAATTTGGCGGTCAGTTTTGAGGGATCGCCTGCTTTGACTAGCCGCGTTTTGGCAGGCGATCTTGAATTCGGTTGTTTTTTTAATCGGTATCGTGTCATCGCGACCATTTTGCTTGTTTGTGTCACATTTCGTCCTCAGGTTCCGTTAGGAGTTTTCCGCATCCATCACCGATGTTTACAAAACTAAAAAAAAAGTTCCTGAGAACCGAATGGGGATTCGACAAGTTGTGCTTTTTACGACATCTCGAGCCCCCGAGGAGGTTAATCGATAAAGTTCTCTCGTGTGTTGCTGGGTTAGGTTTGTTGTTGACATCGATCGACCGTTATCTGGCAAGCAAACTCAACTCAATTACGACGGCCGATTCGCCTGGAGCTGCAAAAAGTGTCCAGATCTTTATCGTGTGTTGTGGTTGTTGCAGCAATTTTTCCGCTCCGAGGGCTCCATTAAATAAAAAAAACCGCACCGTTTTACATCTCCTTCAACGAGATGGAGCACGCGGAAAAGTGACTTACCAGTGTAGATTACGATAACGACTTATCGGTGCACAAGATGATGATGATGGTGGTGTTTTTGTTGTTGTTGAAAATGCTTAACAACAACCACGTACTGTAAGGTGACGTTTGGGGTCTTGGGTAAAATTAGCTCAGGGAATAAAAAAACCTGGATGGAATGTCAAATTGATTCTGAGTTTCATCATCAAAACACAAGGGACGTCAAAGTTCCTTTGCGAGAAAAAGGCTATCGGCGAAAGCTTCACGATTATCGAAGATCGTTATCGTTATTGGTCGGTAATAAGATGCCAGCAAAAAAAAAACCAGAGATGGAGGGCCAATCTGCCAGATTTTTTATCACACCCGTAACAAGAATCAATCTAGCTGAGATTGAAAACTGTGGCTAATAAACATGGCCGGAACGCGCTATACATGGGTTGAAGGTACTAAAAACAGTAATTTTAACTAAATTTAATCTGAAAATAAATGAAGAACTTATTTTTTCATCATTCACCTGAATATTGAAAGTTGTTGAAATAAATCTTAAAAAATGAAACAAAAGAAAAATTTTAAGATGTTGAAAATTTTGATAATTTTGACAATTTTGGACAATTTTGACAATTTTGACAATTTTGACAATTTTGACAATTTTGACAATTTTGACAATTTTGACAATTTTGACAATTTTGACAATTTTGACAATTTTGACAATTTTGACAATTTTGACAATTTTGACAATTTTGACAATTTTGACAATTTTGACAATTTTGACAATTTGACAATTTTGACAATTTTGACAATTTTGACAATTTTGACAATTTTGACAATTTTGACAATTTTGACAATTTTGACAATTTTGACAATTTTGACAATTTTGACAATTTTGACAATTTTGACAATTTTGACAATTTTGACAATTTTGACAATTTTGACAATTTTGACAATTTTGACAATTTTGACAATTTTGACAATTTTGACAATTTTGACAATTTTGACAATTTTGACAATTTTGACAATTTTGACAATTTTGACAATTTTGACAATTTTGACAATTTTGACAATTTTGACAATTTTGACAATTTTGACAATTTTGACAATTTTGACAATTTTGACAATTTTGACAATTTTGACAATTTTGACAATTTTGACAATTTTGACAATTTTGACAATTTTGACAATTTTGACAATTTTGACAATTTTGACAATTTTGACAATTTTGACAATTTTGACAATTTTGACAATTTTGACAATTTTGACAATTTTGACAATTTTGACAATTTTGACAATTTTGACAATTTTGACAATTTTGACAATTTTGACAATTTTGACAATTTTGACAATTTTGACAATTTTGACAATTTTGACAATTTTGACAATTTTGACAATTTTGACAATTTTGACAATTTTGACAATTTTGACAATTTTGACAATTTTGATAATTTTGACAATTTTGACAATTTTGACAATTTTGACAATTTTGACAATTTTGACAATTTTGACAATTTTAACATTTTTTAAAATTTACTAAATTTTGTTGATATCTTGCTTTATCCTTGATAAATATTTTTAATTTTTAACCTTGTTAGAAGGTCTATTTATAAACACTAGCTCAGGATTCTTGATTATGAATAAACTTTCATAAATGTTCATAATTCAACTTCATAAACACGTAATTACGGTTAAAAATGACGCAATGAAAAGTTACGCCATTATATGTGCACGCAAAAATGCAAATATCTTCATTATTTTTTTTTAGTTTAAATTTCATTCCATCCCTACTTCTTTGATGACGCAACACAACCATATTTTCCGTATAATTTTCAGAAATTTTGTTTTAACTTGATTTTAGAGTCTTGTAGTGTAGTGAATATTCCTAGAAAATAAGAGTAACCACTGTACTCAACAATAATTTTGAAAAAATAATTAAACGGAAATAAGGTTGATAGGAAGCTTAATGATGATTATTTCGTCTGAACCTTTTGATCCTCTGAAATAGTTAACTTTCTTGTTAATTTTAAATTTCTTAAAATTGGAATAATCCTGGTTTGCCCGAATATTTAATACAAAATTTGGGAACAGTCCGACCCACAGTGGTCAAATTCTCAAAAAACCTGGTCAAAAGTCTGTGTTTAGGCAGACCATTTCGGATGGTAAAAATAAGACTTTACTTGTTGACTTGTGAAACAGGAAGAGGCATTTCATTAAATTTCAACCTATAATTACACTGCTTGACGCCCTTATTCTTCATATTCTTATTTAAACTATGACAACATTGCAACACTTCACTATGAAATTATAGCGAAAAGGTCAAGGGCTATGAAAGAAAGAACTTGAGTATTTCAATTCAATGTGACCAATATGCTTGAAATTGTTTCAATATTTTTCGCTCTGAAAATTACTAAAATTGTTCAATAATTATAGTTTCACTGAAAATAATTAACTTTTTTTTACTTTTACTGTAGGAGCTTAAAAATTTTAATAGCTCAGCAGCTAGTTCCCTGTATTAAAATTTTCTAACAAATTGCAATAAAATCTGTCACATCCTTGAAAGGTTAATTGAAACGAAAATCATCTCAAAATTACAATACAATTAAAATTAAATCCAAACAGATTGACATGATAACACTCTAGTGCTGATCACTTCTTTCAATGTTTCATTAATTCACAAGTCAATTTAGAAATTTTATGTGAGATGAATTTTTGTAAACAGTTTCGCAAATATTGATCAAAATTTTGAAATTAAGGTATGTAGGCTTTTTCCTCAATTATCATTCATTCTATGATTGGATGTTTCAACATAAAACGCATAAACATTTACATTTAACACGAGAATAAGACATTTTATTCTTCATATTTACTTATTTTTTTACTTTTGATTTTTATTTTAGAATTTTTTTTAATATTTCATATCTTTGAAATAATACCATAAAAGTTACCAACTATTTTTTTAAGTTTTAATTGGTTCTCATGAATTTTGACCAGCTTAAAGGTTCTATGATTTGTTCAATTATCAGAAGAATATTTGAGAAACGATAATTTTATCATGTTTTGAGAGTTATTTCGCATTTAAAAAAATACACAGAAATTAATGCTGGTAGTGCTTTAAAATGTGATAGGGATGTTTTATGAAAGGATTTTTGAGAAAACTGAACCTAGAGATCAAATGAAAAAATTAAAAATAATTGCAAAGCAAGATAATTCCGGGATTTATTATCTTTTCGTCAATCAACGAAAGCAAATCTTTGCAAAATTTTTTCATTAGTTATTCAAAATTTTCTGAGCCTTTCTTTTAGAACTCCTAAACGGGTAAACTTATGACTATAATTTTCATAGCTTCATGTAGCTTGAAATCGCCGGAACATGATTAATCATTTGGAAGGATGATTTTGAGTGCTCAAAAATCGACTTTTTGACAGCTTATCCGGGATTTGAACCATCTGCGACCCGACCCGATGTCGGGTAAAAATGTCCGGATTTTTTCCAGATTCAATGACTTCGTTTGGAAAATATTAAAAAACAAGTTGTTTTGTTATTTTTTTTATATTTATGCCTCCAAAACGATACTTTATCAGCAAATTTTATGAAAATTATCATGAAAGGTTTTAAAGGAAGCTTAAAAAACGATTTAAAATTTCTCAATTTTTTTTCTTGATTTTTGTTTCGTTATTTTTGGGTTTTGACAAAATTTGCCTGGATATTGCCTGGTTTTTTTATCGTCAATTTTGAAATCAAATGGCTGGATTTTGCCTGGTTTTTATATAAAATTGCTCGGATTTGTCAGGGTATAGAAATGCTGGCAACCTGGTACTGGATTCTTTGAATGATATAAAAAGTGCTCTGTTTGGGACATTATAAATGTTTTCTCGCTAATCTTACCGTTTTTCTGTCTTCAGAATGTGGAAGGCAGATAATTTTTAAGTAAAATACATACCTAAATGGGAATTTCAATTGAATCGCGAGAAAAAAATATTCAAGAAAAAACCAAAAAATTAACATTCATCAAACAATATGTCTTTGAAAAAGCAACAAAAATTCTGTAGTTTATTTTGACCAAAAGGAAACTTTTTATGGATCAGACACACCCTTTTCTGGGACTAATACCATGTTGCATTTTAATACTTTTTGAACGTTTCTTCGTACTATTGATGGGATAAAATAGAAATAAAAACTGTTATAAAACTAAAAAAATCTTCAAACCCATATGGCCCTAGGAGCGAAAGGGATATAAGTGCATAAAAGCTGATTTTCAGAAAAATGCATTTTAACTTCCAATACATTCCATAGATATTTTTATGATCTTTTTGAATGAGTATGTTTTTCGCAAAATGAAAACAAATCATTTGATTTTTTTGTTAAGAACAACGTATATTTGACCTCAGGTGACACATGTGTTTTGATTTTTGCACTTATACGAACACATGCACTTATACCCTTTTCCACCAAATAAATCCATTTATACCCCTTTGCCCCTAACAAATATTGATACTCAGCTGATTTGATCTGGTTGATATGATAAAGATTCAATTAGGTGAATGTAAAATAATTTATGACCATATTAATTTTTTGATGTTTCGATGTAAAATGTACCCTGGTATAGTTAGTCAAGAGATTTCATGACTAAACATCGACCTGGTCTTGTCAGGTTGAAGTCAATCTCTTCAACATTAATTTTTCATCAGAATAGTTATTAGAATAATTTGTCTTTAAATTTTCAATCATTGCATGTTTCGTGCGCTTTTGACTGATTAATTTGACATTGGAAATGGACTTCCACTCATTTGAATTGATGTTTAACAATAATTTAACGACTAGCGCTTCATTTTTAACCCAATCATCTCATACAAATTCATAAATATTGAGCCTAACCCAAATTTGTTACACATTGCATATCGTTATGGCCAGAAATCAGAAATTTGTGATTCACTCGTTAGGGTTAGATTTGATAATATATTGTGCACCTTCTGTCCATTTTATCACTTAATGCAATGGAATGATTAACTGTTGATGGTAAATTTTCATACATCATATACTTTTCAAATATGATGTGAGAAAATTTTCCAATTCCACTTGAATTCCACTTTTTTTTTAACATTTTTGATCACGATAAAAAAAAACTACTTTCTAGAAATGACATTTGGGTTGGTTGCAAAGGGATAAGTAAATCACTTGGTGGCAAAGGGTTGTAAGTGCTGCACTTATACCCTTTGGCATCGAACAAAATGTGACTTTCAGTAAGCAGGGGGTCGTAACGAGATCGAGTAACGAGATCAAAACATATGAAAATAGTGGGCAAAAATTATGAACAAAATAGCAGATGATGTTTTGCAGCCAAGCATTTGTTCTAGATGGTTATCTCGGTTTTTGCAATTTTGTCACTTATACCCCTTTGGCTCCAAAGGCCACATATCAGAAAACTCTTGGTTTGTAATAAAAAATAATGGCCACTAAACTGCCGTTCCAAGGAAACTTGTTCCAAGTGAAAAATCGTTCATTGAAATTTTTAAAGTATTATCAATTTTACGCATGAATTCAGACTCCACCGACAGATTATAGGTAGTAAATAGTTCAAACAGATAATTTTACATTGTACTTTGCCAGAAAAGTTATATTTTCTAGAACAACCTGGAAGTTCTAGCCAAAAATGCTTCGTGTGAAATTTTTTCTGGAAAATCAGAACGCAAACGGATAAAAGTTTCTACCCAAAACTTTTACCTGGCTATGTTTGCTCTTCCTTTAAATTTTCCTTCCTTTTTTTTTTTAAAGATGCCGTTTCCAGAGAAAAAGTGAGACTGACATAAAATTCATTTCTAGTTACTGAACTAAAGCTCAATTTTTTCCCAAAGTTTTCTAGCGGATTCGATACCCACGGCACAATATTTTTCATACCTAACTATGATCTTCGTGTTCTGGCCCATTCCGGAGCTATCAGCGTAAGATCAGCGCAAAATCGAGTTCAACGGCCGGAATTTGATAGCGAAATGATTAACACTTGGGTGAATTTTTCTTTCTTATGCCGTGTTTTTTTTTCGTTCATTTTGCTGTCGTAGATTTCTCGCCTCTAATCGTCTCAAGACGGTAGTGATTAACAAAATTACAGCCTGCTGGGTTTTGAGTTTCAACCCTCCGGAAAGAGCTTCGACGGCATCAGCTGAAGAAAAAAATTGGGCCTACTTTGCTTTGAAAGTAAGATCGTGGCGATAGCATTTGGTTGTAACGCTACACGAAAGCTCGAGTTGAGTTTTTTTTTTGCTCCTCCCGTTGAAGGTTAAAAAACGAATTTAAAAGTCACCTTAAAGGGTTCAAAACGCTTCAAAGGACGCGATTGGAAAGTGTTGATTGAATTTTGCCTTAATCGATCGATTAAGTTAATCGTCGTCGCCCGGCAGCCTTCGGTAATTCTTCAAGCTCCCTGGGAGGAGAGCAAAACAATTTTCCGAACCAATCAGCGGGCAAAATTGAACGCGATGGAAAAAATGCCTACGAGTGCGCAAAGATAATATCTCGATTGATAAGCACCGCAGCTGATCGGGCCCGCTGATTGGCTTTCGTCGATTGAGTCCTGTTTTCCTGTACAAATTATCCATAATTGTGCCCGCAAAGTTTCTCCAGAACAGTTTTCCGGGTTCGATGGTTGCCTGAAAGCTTCGAGTAAGGAATAAAACCGGGCCCCTCAAAACCAGAAGTGTTTCGAGTAATCTGCCGTTTGACAGGTTTTTGGCCACTTTTGTAAATAATTGAAAATTTTGCAGAGAAATTATTTTGACACATTACACATGCTCGTTTGGAGCATGACTTTCTTTCAGTTTTGCGGTTTACATATCATGATGATGTGGTGAAGCTGCACCTTCAAAGTGTTATTGGACAACATCATTTCAACTTAAATACTTGACCTGTTGTTTTTGGTAGTTTCAACCAAAAACTGCTTTTATTATACATGTTTCTGATTACAGGCACGTGGTTCTTAAAATGTAAATCGTTCCTACAGAATGTTCTTGATGTCAGTATGAAATGTTTCCAATTTAATACTGTAGTGAAGAGAAGTAATAGAGAATATGAATTTGTGGTAAAGAAAAATAAATCTGATTTGTATAATAAAAACGAAATAATAATTCATATCAGTGCATGAAAAAGAACAAATAACCCAGTGGTAAAGAGAGTAGTTTTGAGAGTAAGAGACAGACAATTACTGATCGTGAAGTATATTGCAAAATACGAGAGGAAAAGAGAAGGACTGTCAAATATGGAAATACAAACCTCCCGAGAGGGACAGTTCATTGAATTGAAGTACAAATCCCCTTAGAAGGGCAGTACTTGAATTTAAGCCCAGACCCCCTGAGAGGGCCAGTACTGGAATAGAAGAACAAACCCTCTGAGAGGGGTAGTTCATTGAATAGAGGTACAAACCCCCTTAGAGGGGCAGTACATTGAATAGAAGTACAAACCCCCTAATAGGGGCAGTACATTGAATTCGAGTACAAACCCCCCGTGAGAGGCAGTACATTGAATAGAAGTACAAACCCTCTGAGAGGGGCAGTACATTGAGTAGAAGTACAAACCCCCTGAGAGGGGCAGTACATTGAATAGAAGTACAAACCCTTTGAGAGGGGCAATACTCGAATGAATGTACTATCCCCCTGAGAGGGGCAGTACATTGAATAGAGGTATAAACCCCCTGAAAGGGGCAGTACTTTGAATAGAAGTACAAACCCCCTAAAAGGGGCAGAACATTGAGTAGAATAACAAACCCCCTAAGAGGGGCAGTACATTGAATAGAAGTGCAAACCTCCTGAGAGAGGCAGTACATTGAATAGGAGTACAAACCCCTTGAGAGGGGCAGTACATTGAATAGAGGTACAAACCCCCTGAGAGTGGCAGTACATTGAATAGAAGTACAAACTCTCTGAGAGGGGCAGTACATCCCATTGAAGTTCAAACCCCTTGAGAGGGGCAGTACATCCCATTAAAGTAAAAAAAACCCCAGAAAGGTAATCCATTGCAAGAAAATACAGAAAGTGACAGTACATCGCATAGTAATATGAGAATAATAAATTGCCAAGACTCCCTAGGATGAAAAATGTTATGCTATTTGGTATAACTTGCGAGGATAAGAAGCTCTGAAAATCTTGAACTGAACCCTGTAGAAGGTTTTTCAAATGAAGAGCAAGCTTTAGTCCCTGCGAAATACCCTGAGAGGATGGCAATATATGATAAGTTCAGGAAAGCTTTCATTAATGCATGTATGTCTAGTTTCTTGTGAAACAATCAGTGCAGTGGTCTTTGTGAGAATTACGGAAAGTTAAGAAGATGATAGTAATCACATCAGCCATACAAAGTGCATATGGAAATTGAAATATACAAAATGATGCTCAGTTGAACTGAGAAGGAAGGCATATAATCGAAATATTATCTATACATGCATGTATGACGGAAAAAAATCCCTCAGAAATGGATACTCATATCCTGTCAGGTTGAGCTTTGAGTTCTTGATTAGTTTCTTGTTTTATTTCGAGAAAGTATCTTACTACTAAAGACTTTGGTACTCCTAATTTGCTTTTTTTAAAGACATATTTTCTTATTACCCAGTAAAATGCATAAGACTTAATATGGAATAGGCTTAAATTGGATATTCTATATTCTAAAGTTAAATTAATACCTTACTTATGCTCGGCATCGACAAAGAAAGTATTTTGGAACAATTGTTTTATGCTTTGTCAGACATAATATCGTAATAAATATCACAGGCAGGAGCTCTTGCTCTAAAAACAACGAATCAAGACTTTTGTTCACTGTTATGGTTGTAGTTTCTTTTGCAATCAGAATGCACATTTATCGGTTCTAAAAAACCACTTTAAATAAATTGGAAGTATTTTCTAAGTTGAGTAAAAAAAAACTGAAAGTATGAGCCGTTTCATATGAAGAAATTGTAAAAAAATCAACGTTGCCAAAACTTGTAAGGGTCCCGCAAAACTTGCGACGTTCATTTTTCTTTTCAACGCTGTGGGATAACGAATTTATTTTTAACCAGCTTATCTTGAAAAAAATTAGTGCAAATATTTAGTGCCCGGGCTTCAACTCAATTTGCTAAAAAAAATCATAATTTGTTGCTTTATAAGAGAGCTAAATAAGGTTGTTAATTTCGTAATTTCATCCATCCGAACTTTTTTTTATGTTTTCAGCTAGTAGAATTTTTTGTAGTAATTTACACCCCTAAATGTATGCAGCTCTCTAGTACTTACCCTTAAATGTAAAATATTTTGAACAGCAAAGTAGTCAAATTTAATTCGAACAAAACCAAAGTTATTGCAGTTGTTGTTTTATGCGTTATGACATCAAAAATATATCATAAATGATCAATTTTCAAACGTTTTCATTTGATTTTTCAAAAAAAAAAACAAGGTTTCTTGCAACTCCTTTTTCTTAGTAAGGTCGTCGAATCTTCTTCAATGTTTCCTTATACCGTTTGATAACGCGCCATACAGTTTTCTGGGCAATTTCAGCTGTTTAGCTTGCCCAGATGCAGACCACAATGGATTTTTCAAAGAACTGTGCACAAATTTTTCTCTTCTTTCCCCTTCCATGTTGATTGTTTGCAAAGTACAGTCGATTTGCGAAATGTCAAAAATACATACGTGAAGCTATCAAAATACCCGTCACGTGGATGTTAAGAACTTCCAAATCCGTCCACCAGGAGCGCCACAATGTGAGCAAAAGTTTGTTCCAATTCTACATGAAGCAAGCTTTATGCTTCCAAAAGGAAATTTTTTGAGCAAGTTTTGTAAAAATAATTTTGAATGGTTTTTTGGAAGCCTTAAATTTGATTTTAAATCTGTCGACGAATTATGAAGGACATTTTTTTATTTATTTTTTTGTCGGATATTGCCCGAATTTTTGGTTGTCAGTTTTGAAATCGAACGCCAAGATTTTGACAGGATCATATAAAATTGCCCGGATTTGTCCGGTTCGGATACGTGCTGAAAAATTCTGGGCAACCTTAGTCATACCTATGCACAATTCTTGCGATTTTCATAGTTCAAGAGAAAAACACCTCGTTCTCTTTTTCAGTTCTATTCCATGACAATATTATGTTTGAATAAATATAATATTCCAAGTTCTATTCCAAAATGACCGAAGTTGTTAAACGGTCGTTAAATAAAATAATTAAAAATATAGTTCTTAAACCATAGACTCCATGAAGCAAAGCAGAAAGATTACAATTTTGTTACTTAGATTGAGTTAATTGAATTAATTGGATAAAGGTTTTGAAAAAGCACAATCAAGTATAATATGAGTGGAAATTATATTCTTCGACTGGCTTGTGATATAGCTCAGTTGGCAAGTCTGTTGTCTCCTGAGCCGATGTCCGCGAGTTCGAGCCCAAGAGTAAACATCGAACACAGTTGTACCGGATAGTTTTTCAATAACGATCCGCCAACTGTAACGTTGATAAAGTCGCGAATGCCATAAAGATGGTAAAACGACTATAATCGAAACAAAAAAAAAATCTTCGACTGAGTCTATCATTTCTCGTACTTAGAAAGGCAGAACATTTAAAAGATCAAATGAAGCTGGTTCAATTCCAGTTAGATCACCCGTTTGGCGGGTTATGAAAAATGATTGGAATATGTCTACTTTTTCGCTTTTTAAAGCAAAAATAACCTCAAAAGATCTATAGAACACATATAAGAAATATTTTAGATATTGGAAACGAAAGAAAAAAAAACCACAGCCAAGCTGCAATCGCATCAAGAGAAAACCAGCTATCATTAGGGTTTTTCCGTTTATTTTTTGACGAAAAATACAAAGGTGATAACTTTCTGGACTTTCTAGGTCACTATGTCTGCAATATTTATTGCAAAATGTTTTCATAAAACCGAGGTGTTAATAAAAAAATACCAGTTTCAAAATAAGGGTGCAAGAATTTGAACTTTTAATTTTAGGCTATTTAATTCAAAAACCAGCCAAGGACATTTGATTCCAAAATTTTGACCCAAAATCCAGGCAATATCGGGGCAAATTTAGTCAAAACCCAAAAATTACTCAGCACATATCAAGAAAAATAATTTGAAAATTTTTTTTTGGTCTGCAGTTGCTAAATCGTATTTCGCTCAAAAAATTTCGTTTTGGACGCATGAAATAAAAAATGTACTGCACAATTAGTTTTTTCATTATTTTAGCAAATAAAATTAATAAATTCGGGCAAAATCCGAACTTTTTTAATGAAATCTGGGCAACCGGGCTGGACCGGACTTTTAACAAATTTTGTATTTTACATCCGTACAAACCCAGATGAAACCGGGCAATCTGGCAACCTTAATCTAGAAAGACTACATCCAGGCATAATATTTTTTTCGTAGGCGTTGAAAATGCTCCGGAAAATGAGGTAAAGTAGTTTTTTTTGCACTAATGATGTTATATTTAAAATACAGCTAACATGTTTGAGCAATCTAAATTCCTGTTTTCAATGAAAGTGTACTGTGTCTTTTTAGTTGTTTTCAAGCACTATTAAATAATGAAAGAATTTCATTAATCTGTCAGAACGAATGATATATAGGGGATATAAATGCACTGGAAACATTAGCAAAAATTTTTGTTTCTACAAAGACCAGCTCGCGCGAAAAATTGTTCAAATACGATGGAAACTGGATTTCGTGAACCTGTTGAATATTCACAATTTGTGAAGAACTTCGAATCCGCGCAGGTTATTCGTCTATTTATAGGATTTGTGTAAAAAGCGAACACAGAAGCTGTTGCAGAAATCAAAGATTGATAGAATAATTTTCCACTTGATTTCGTGCAGAAATGTGAAATTTCGACTGGAAGTAGGGGAGAATGGGGTATCGTGGGCCATGGGGAAACGTGGGCCACTTTTAATATCTCAGATGTGTGTTGAGATAAAAATCTCAAACCAACTGTCATCGTCGTCGCTTTGCGTGAGGATATATTCCTATATGTTGTTGGCTGAAATACGCATCATATGCTTCTTTTATTTATCAAGCTAAAAAAAAGTTAGAAAATTTATTTACATATTTAAAAAAACACCCGCTAATTTCACCGATGGGGAACCTAAAGTGCATAACAAAAATATGTTCATACGCTTATGATCTTAGTTTTGTCATGATCTTTCACGTGAAAAAGGAATTTTTGATAAAACATCAATAAGTCACTCAAACGCAACCAATTTGCAAATCATAGCTTGTGGGGAATCGTGGGCCACACATCTTGAATCACCTATATTTTTATGTTTTTATACACATTCAGAACTTAAAATACGTATTTCATATCTGTAAAGTTTTCTTATGCCAAATGAAGAGTTATGAAAAATATTTTGTCCATCCTATAAAAGAAATTTTGCCAAAACGTTCGCGAGCCAGGATTTGGAATCTATGCGATCATACACAGCTTTCTTTTTTATTTCATCATCTGAAATTGCTTTAAAATAACGAAATGAATTAGGAATCCACAGTTTTGGGTCAACTCATGTTATTTGGTCAATTTGGATTTGGTGGCCCACGATTCCCCACCATTTTTCATAATCCAAAAAATTTTGCTTTTTTTCAAACAGTCCGAATTTGGGGAAAATAACTTATTAAAAATTTAAAAAAAAATCCTTATGATACCTTGAAAATATAGAAAACTATACCATTTTTTATTTTCATTTTATCTTTTATAATAAAGAAGTTATAGAACAACGAAAAAAGTGGCCCATGATTCTCCACTCTCCCATACTTTTATTTCAAAGGTGGGTAAAGAATATTTACGTTTCGATAACAGTTAGGCATTTTCACTATTGCTTTCAAAAGCGTAGATCGATAATGTTCATAATTGTTTGGAAGAGAGAAAAAAGTCTAAGGAATCAAATGCTGTTTTTTCTTTTTCGAAAAAAAAAAACAACTGAAACATTTTCTAAAAATCTGATAGCTCTAAGGTCGTACTTTTACCCCTTCGTACCCGGTCGTACTTTTAGTACCTTCAACTAAGTACAGTTTTTCAAAACAGTACTGATGAAAAAACTCATAAGACAAAAGATAAAAAGAGATAAACGCAAAAGCATTCAAAATTTGGCTATTATTGTAGTTGCATGGATAAAATCAACAAAAAAACACGCATTAATAATCTCTTACCTAAAAACAACAATTTTGGAACTGAATTGTTGTCTCGAAAATGAATGAGTTTTTTATTGAAATGCTCAGAGATTCAACAAGGTTTATAAAGTTCATTCAAATGAGGTTTTTGAAATAAAAAGCACATTATTGCACATAAGATTAATAAATCAATTTTTTAGTGGCTTGAGTTACCTTACGATTTGAGTAAAAGAAATGCGACGTTTTAAAAAAATGCATTTTACAAAAATACACACTTTTATCTTACTCATAAGAGCAGATTTTTAAATATCTTTTCATAAAAAAAAACAATTAGTTTCTGATGGTGAAAAAAATAACCACCCCTAATATTGTGAACGCTTTTATAAACTGTCATAAATTACCCAAACCTGTTTCTTTTTGGTTCCACACTTTGCGCATCTTCTGATTTTGGTTTGACTTTTTCTAAATGTCTTAATTGATTTTGAAATTGGATTTCTTGTTAGCAAAGTGTCTGAATGTGCAAAATTAGGGTCGGTTCCAGTAAAGTTTTTTTTATTTTAATTGAAATCATATAATATAAGCTTAGACTTTTAAGTTTAGTAAAGAAAATAATATTAAAACCAATTATTAAAGGTGAAAACCGTTAAATAGAGCTTTTGTGACTGAAAACAAATTGGAGAGTCTGGAATTTCGTGAAACTATGCGGAAAAAAGTCGAAAAAATGCGGGAAATGAAAAATTTAACTGAAGTGGCCACCCAGCCTATGACTTAAAAATGAATAAACGTCGAGTGTTTTCTCAAAAAAAATTGGGCAAAAATCGACTTTCTGAGACGATTTTTCGAAAAAACGGCAGAATTCCAGAAGACCGATTTTTGGTATTTTTTTTTAAGATAACACCAGATCTCTTAATATCTCAATGTATGAATTTTATAGTCGTTTGGCATCACAACTAAAATTTCGATTTTTCCAATTTCCATTGCTCCCCCTTTTAGTGATTTTTGAGAGTAAGAAACAGAAATTTTGAGCGCTTTCAGGCACCCCCACATCAAGTCCGAATGAGCTGAAATTTGGCACAGATCAGTTTTATAAACCAATCCACAAAAGCTATATGGTCGGGTTTTAAAATTCAATTTTGATTTTTTTCCCCATATTTCCTCTGCCACTCGATTACTAAATTACTTTTTTTTTAATTTTCACGGCATAAAAACACAATCTAGTCATCCGTGGATTCATATTAAAAAACACAAAAGCCATCATTCACCAAAAGACCCTCTCACCAATTCCGTGATTCTCCCATCGTTTTAGTTAGTGTTAGTGTTCAAAACTGGTCCTCCATTCCATAGTTCAGCACCACTTTCAACCATGTTATTATTTCGTTTCCTGATTTTATTTCCATCGATGTTGGCTTTAACTGTTTCGTTTTTTTTTCGTTGTTGTGTCGTTCGTTTGTTCGATTCTTATGTGGGTTGTTCCTCCGATGATTTCAATCTCCCCCTTCTAGCTTTTTTTTTCTCTTGCCTCTTCCCCTTTTCGATGCCAGTCAGTGACATCGTCCCAGGGTTGGACCGGTTAAATCTCTGGGTGCCGTCTCGTGGGTTTAGTTTTCTGCCCACTTTTTTCTGTCTTTCTGCTGTTGGCTCGTTTGTGAATGTGTTTGTTTCCTGCACAAGATTGGACAGCAGCAGTTGAAAAAAAAAAACGCCACTTTTGGCTGCAGTCGATTTTATGTTAATTTTAAGGTCAATAAAAGTCAATATAATTGATAATAACATACAATTTCGAGCACTTTAATGGTTACGATCGGTGTTTGTTGGCATTATTCGGATTTTTTTTTTACTTCATTCCAGTCAGCTTGATTTTTATCGCACTTGTTTTATAACTCAAAATTATACGATTGTTACCTTTTAATAGTTTCACACTTTTCAGAGGAACTGATTTGTTTTGATTTCTTCCCTTTGCAAGGAAGAGTATTTAAGATGTTTTGGTAAATTAGATCGTAATCAATTTCGATGATGTTCAATCCCTGTTAGGCATTTTAATTTGTGGATTGAAATGTTGCTTAAAAAGTTTTAAAGAAATTTCTTTTCTTCATATTAACTAAGCATCAAGGGTTAAAAAAAAATACTACAATTTTTTTAAATTTTTTTAATTTTATATCTTTTTCTGTTCGTTTGATACAATGTTTGGAATTCAACTTGTCGTAACTATTGTTGCTCTAATTTTTACAATTAAATTCTGAGATTTTTAGAAATTCTAATTCAATGAATTTTCTCAGCCTTTGGAATGGTTTAATCGTGTTCTACCTTCAATTGTTAAACTCACAGAAGGTGTTATTAACGAGGCTCATTTGAGTTGCTTGCAGCGAGTAACCTATAATTAATAGCCATTCAAACGATAGCTGTCGGAAGCAATTTAAAACGTGTTCAACTGTTTTGTTCTTGTTTTTTTTTCTCAGCGCCCCTTAAAGCCAACCTTAGAGATATAGCAAAGATAAGTAATCTTTTTCGCTACTGGTTAGTATTATCTTGCAATTTGAAGCCGTACGTTTTTATGGTTATTTTATTAACAGTCAGTTCTTGAAAGCTGTATCTTAAAATTTAATGCAGCTCGTTGTTAGTGCAGATTACGAATCACAACTTTTATTCTACGAAAAACTTTAAAGATAAGGAAAAACTTTTTGACAAATTTTTCATAAAGTGCATAGCCACAGGGGCTTAAAAACTTTACTTTCGTGCTTCTTTGTTTTGAAAATTTTTGGACAATTCAACCAGTTTTTAGTAAATTTTGAAACATATTCTGATTGACACAGAGCATTGTTTTTAAAAGTTTTTGTATAAGTTATATCACATATAACTGAGGATATTCCAACTTAAACATAAACAATTTAAAAAAGTAAATTTTGTGCATATTTTTAGATTTCTTGTTTTTCTTTCACAACGCCGCCAGAAGACGGGGTATGTGTTGCGGTTTTTTCTTTCCTAACTTGGAACTGGATTGATTTTTTTCCGAAAAAAATCAATCCAGAATGCCAATAATTTTTTTAAATCGAAAACACACCAAACGGACCAAATTGAATTCCAAAGTCTACCAAAATGATAATTTTTAGAAAAAAAAGGTCCATTTACAGTTTTCTCATGTTTTTAAGTTTTTTTTAGCTTAACAACTGGTTGTTAACAGTTTTCATTAATATGCGCGTTCTTCTGGTCTAATTATATCGACTCAAAACTCAAAATGGCACTAAATGACGTTTCGAAATTTGCGTTTATATGTCTATATTGACTGAGTTATTAGACTTTCAAATCGGATTGAGGTGAACAAATTTGAAGCTCATCAAAGTTGAGATACAATTTTTGAAATCGCGATTTTTTTTTTCTTTACTGTTTAAAAATTCAATTAAACATAGTTCATTGAGTGCTGGAAGAAGATGATAGATTATAAATAGTTCAAAACCTTTAGAAATTATAGAAATTTTCAGGAAAAAAGATTTGTTTTGTTTTTTTTCTGCATATCTACTCTGATATCTCATGATCTGATACTTTTTATGTGTTTTTATAATTTTTAATGAAAAAAATATTTAAAAAAAAATTAAAACAAATTGAATGACAAAAAAAAGGATTAAATTTTTTTTTGGCCCGCCACATAAATCTCATTTCTAAGATTTGGCTCTTCGGCTGTAAATGTTCGCCACCCATTATTAAGACCTTGAATGGCCAGGATTTTACCGAAAATGCCCTTACTTTCAAACTTGAGGACTGCAGAAAATAAATCTCTCTACGAAAATTTGGATCGTTCGATAATCTGGATCGAATTATGGATCCATCTTGTGGGCCGCTTAATGTACAGCGAAAGAAAAAAAAAAACGATTGTAAAAGTTTGGGGATCTATGAGATTTAAAAATTATTTTGGCCCTCGGGCCATAAGATTATAGAAACTTGAAAACCCCCGAATATATGCAAACAGAGGAGGAGTAGGCAATGCTTTCTACGCCAACGCACGCGTTTTTTTTCTCGGTCCGCGATTTTTGTTTATGTTTTTGATATTTTATAAGTTTTTGTTTTAATTTCGTTGGAAACTATTGAAAAGTGCAACCACCGGATAGGGGAGATAAACCATACAGTGACCAACATGGTACCGGGGGAAATTGGGATCATTCTAGTGGCAAGTGCGAGTGCTTAAGCTTAAAAAAATGTTATTTTCTGGGAATGTGAAATTTAAAACGAGAAATTCAAAAAAATCCCTCTAGTGTCCGGTCTTCGTTCATCCTTTTTCGATAGTGGCTTTCCTTTTCACGGTCTTGCTTATACCATAAACAAATGGTTGTTTCCGAATTGCTAAGAAGATGCAAATATGATAGTTCAATTGCATCTACTGTGAAGTGAAAACATGAGTACCGATCACAAATGAACGATGCATTATTGTGATGTGACTTGTAGTTTGTTGACAAAAAGTGTTATGATGCGTGGCCTACTGGGCAGGTGATAAAAAGTTTGCACAGATAGGAAGGATATTCTCTGCAAAAAAATCGTTGATGGAAGAATATCGCTGAGTTCTAATTTCAATTAACGAATTCATCAAGATTGTTCGAGCAACATATGTTGGCAAGCTAAGTATTCTCCAAGATATCATCTTAGATATTTTGTTTATATAGATAACATTGCAAAATATGATATTTATTAAGTGCGATATTTTTTATTCAAACCTTTTAAATCCTACCTTGGTGTAAAGGGGTTTATGTTCTTCTTATGTTGTTATCTTTTTATTCTGTATTTCTTTTCAAAGGCGAATATAGGCGCTTTAACATTGGTCATTGACTTGAAATGGCA
>NC_073691.1:184713334-184738874 GCF_029784155.1 Uranotaenia lowii
ATGGCTCTATTGTGTGAAGCCACAAATCTCACCGGCACGCCGGCCGGCGTTTATTGTTCCGCTGCAAACTCGGTCGAGTTGATGATTGTCGATGATGGTTCGATAGGGTGTTTCATCGCAGATGGTTGAATTTGCGATGCGAATTGCAAATAACTTTTTCGATGCAAATAACATTTCCGATTGTGAATCGAACATCCTGCCCCTCGCAGAAATAACTATTTCTGGAACGTTGAATCGTTGACCATAAGTAGTTGTTGGATGATGCTGTCCCCGGGAGAGTTGACCACGTTGACGATGATGGTACCAGCGAAGCGTTGAACCCAGTTGTCGTCTCGATGTCATCTCCGGCGGTTTTTCGTCGATATGAAAAGAATATATAAGACCCGGTAGAGGGTTTCAAAAGAGTAAATTGATTGGAAAGGTCCTCACCTGGACCCTACAGTTTGAGGGCCTTGTATTTTAAATAAGCTGCTACGTTGATTGATCCGCCCATGCGGAAATCCGATGCTGACGTGGTTGATCCTAGTTGGAAACCGTTGAAGTCACAGTCCTTACTGTGATTCGGAAAATTTTGATGAATTTTGTTCTTCGGACGGCGATGGAATAGGAAGAACACATATTTTCGATGTTGAACGGGTTGTTTTTCCGGTGGGTGTCTGTAGTGATACGACTCGAACTACTCCATCGGAACCAGGGTGTAAATCGACGATTCGTGCCATTGCCCAGCGCATTGGCGGTTGATTCTCGTCGATAAGGACAACGAGCTGGTCCTTTTTCAGCTCCACGGGAGGTTTGAACCATTTGGTACGAGATTGGAGCGTGTGTAGATACTCCAGATTCCAGCGATTCCATATCTCCTGCTGCATTTTCTGGATTTGCTGCCATTGTGGAAGCCGGTTGAATGGAATGTTGAGGCAATTTTCGTCGGGAACAGATTTCAGTTCCTCGCCGATCAAAAAATGGCCGGGCGTTAACGGCCGTGAATCCGTAGGATCGTTTGTGAGTTCGGTGAGCGGACGCGAGTTCAGGCAACACTCAATCTGAACTAACAGGGTCTCCATGTCGTCAAATTCTAATTTTCGGTCCCCCACAACTCGAACAAAATGTTTCTGGGCTGATGCGATGGCAGCCTCCCAAAGTCCACCGAAGTGCGAAGCTCTGGGTGGGTTGAAATGCCAGCGAATTCCGTTATCGGAGCATTCGCGAGCAACAGAATGTCGAAAATCTTTGGTTTTTAGAAGGCGACGAATTTCATTATTAGCTCCAGTGAAATTCGTCCCATTATCGGAGAAAATATCAGAACACAAGCCTCGACGTCCAACAAATCGACGGAGAGCTTGGAGAAATTTTGCTGTGCTAAGGTTCGTTACAATCTCGAGGTGGACGGCCTTAGTGCTAAAGCAAACAAAAACGCACACATAAGCCTTAATAGGTGCATCACGACGGTGACGAGGTTTTAGGTATATTGGTCCCCAGAAATCTACACCGGTGATAGAAAATGGTCTTGATGGTTTTACGCGTGGCGATGGCAAATCAGCCATAAGCTGCTGTATGGCTTTCGGCTTGGCTCGAAAACAAACTACGCAGGAGTGAACTATGAGCCTTGGTGTGGTTCGACCACCGAGAATCCAGAAACGTAAACGAAGTGTGTTAGTGAGTAATTGGGTTGCGGCGTGCAATAAACGTTCATGATAAGATCGTACCAGAAGTGTGACGAAAGCGTGAGATTTTGGCAATATTATTTGGTGTTGCGATGCGTACGATTGAGCCGACTTTCCCAACCTACCGCCAATTCGAAGAACCTTATCTGTGGCAATAATTGGGTTGAACCAACGAAGTTGAGATTTGTTCGAAACTGGTCGTTGATTTTCCAAATCCTTCCATTCTTCGGGAAAACTATTTCGCTGAACAAGCTGAATCAAAACATTCTCAGCTCCAAGGATTTCTTCTGTTGTAAGTGGTTGAGATACGACCCTTTCAGACTTCGGCAAACGACGATTGGTGAAATACCTCCTCCAATAAGCAGTCATTCTCAACATGTGCTGATAGTTGGAGAAATTGGCGATGTACGTGTCCACAAATGTAGGTGCAAGTGCAGCTGACGTTAACGCGCTTCTTTTGCGCTCATGAGCAGCCTCTTCCGTAAGCTCAAATTGTGCAGCATTCACTGGCCAGAAACTCCTCTCCTGAGCGAGCCAATGCGGACCCTCCCACCATAGTCTGCTGTCGAGTAGTTTGTTTGCGGGAAGTCCTCTGGATATTATGTCCGCCGGGTTTTCAACTCCAGCTATGAAGTTCCAGTCGCATTTCTCTGTCGCTGTTTGTATTTTCGAAACCCTGTTCCCTACAAAGGTCGACCATGACGAAGGTGTTGCTGCCAACCAGCTCAAAACCGTTGTAGAGTCCACCCAGAAAAATGCCTTTGCTGGAACCCTGAGTGACTTCGAAACCTTGCTGTACAACTTAGCCGACGAGAGTGCTCCACAAAGCTCTAGACGTGCGATGCTCTGCTTCTTCAAAGGTGCCACCTTGGAAGACGATGTAAGTAGTGCTGTTTTGATTTCGCCCTTTGAGTTGGTTGACCGAACGTAAACGCAGGAACCGTATCCATTTTCCGACGCATCGGAGAAAAAGTGTAATTCGAAGTCGACAGTGTTCGGAAGCATAACGAATCGATCGATTCTAAGCTGATTCAGAAGCGGAAGCTCAGCGACAAATGATTTCCAGTAAATCTGCATATCTTCTGGGAGTTCACGATCCCAGTCCCAAAGTTTGTCGTCTTCTTTCAAACTCCAGAGAGCTTGCATAAAAAACTTGGCCGTTACCACAACGGGCCCTAGTAACCCTAGAGGGTCGAATAATTTCGCGATACAAGAAAGTGTTGTTCTTTTTGTAATCGTTGAGGTGATTTCAGTTTGTGAATCAAGAATAACATATTTCAAACGGTCGGTGTTGGTTTCCCAGTGCAGGCCTAACGTTTTTATTGTTTGATCCTTATCAAAATCTACTGTCGACTGGAGAGCTCTTTTTGATTCAGGTAGCTGTTCCAGGACTTCCTGGTAATTGCTTGCATACTTGCGTAGCTCCATGCCTGCTGAGGAAAACATGCCTTCTAACTGCGTAATAAGCTCGATTGCTTCGTTGACTGTTTTTGTACCAGAAATGAGATCGTCCATATAAATGTCTCGACAAGTCGCCTTGGACGCGATTGGATAATTTTTACTCTCGTCGTGAGCCATCTGCTGCAAAACTCGAGTAGCGAGAAAAGGTGCTGCAGCAGTACCGTATGTTACGGTTTTTAATTCGAAGATTTGAACTTCTTGTTCGGGATCTGACCGCCAGAAAATTCTCTGAAGAGGTGTGTCGTTTGGATGGATTTCAATTTGCCGGAACATTTTGGCAACATCGGCAACAATCAAAATGGGATGAATTCGAGATCGCAAAATAATTGACCTAAGGTCATCCTGAATGGTCGGACCGACCAGCATAGCATCGTTCAAAGAAATACCTGATGAGCTCTTACAAGAGGCGTCGAATACGACTCTTAGTTTTGTTGTGCTACTTTGTTCTCGAACCACTGGGTGGTGAGGAAGAAAGAAAGACGGTTGGTGATCGATTGAGGAATCATCTATTTGTTTCATGTGCCCCAGGTTGATATAATCGTCCATGAATTCACGATACTGAATTGCTAGTTGAGGACTTCGTTTGAGGCGACCTTCTAGAAGACGAAATCGATGCAAAGCAGTTCTCCGATTATCGCATAAATTTTTCAAAACGTCTTGCTTCATAGGTAAGCGAACCATGTAGCGACCGCTGGGTGAACGTGAAACCGATTCGACGAATAATTTTTCGCATAACATTTCATCGGGCGAATAAGCAGGAGAATCATCAGTTTCGAGGAGCCAAAATCTTTCCATATCTCGATGTAAATCAGCTGTAGTTGCTACATTGCAAATTAGAGGAGCGTTAACCTTCCTTTCAGGAACTTTTCCCGAGATAATCCAACCGAACACAGAATTCACCAGATGCGGCATAGAATCACCCATAGAAATTCGTCCAGGAACGTTGAAGAGGTCAAAGAAGACATCTGCACCAAGCACCACATCGATTTTAGCTGATTCGTAAAAGGCAGGGTCGGCTAGTTGAATTCCTGTAGGTATTTCCCATGCGGAGGCGTCTATGGAAATAGTCGGCAAGTCTACGGTAACCTTTGGCAAAACGAATAGATCAACGGTGGCCTTGAAGCTTGAAATCCGCGACTTGAACGTCGAGCGGAGTTTTGAACGAACACTTGTTGACGACTGTCCTATGCCTGCAATAGGAACATCCACTCTATTCCGCTGCACCTTCATACGCTGACTAACACGCTCGGCTATGAAGCAACACTCGCTTCCAGAATCCAATAATGCACGGACGGGGTATTCGTTTCCGGTATCATCAACCATTAAAATGACCGCAGTAGCAAGAAGGACTTTACGAGAGGTTGAACCTTGTGAACTGCAGCTAGTGACTCCAGAATGGGCAGCGGAAGTTTCAGATGCTGGGTTATCAGGTTTCGGAATGGGTGGACTAGGTTTGTTTGATCTAATGTTTTGAGCTGGTTTATTTTCGAACCTTTGAGGCGAACAGAGTTTGGTATGGTGACGACTATTACAATTGCGACAACTAGACTCAGAGGAACAAGTTTTGGCTAAGTGCCCACGGCGCAAACAATTTCGACATAATTGATTACGGCGGACAACATTTTCCCTTTCATCGACGGACATATTGTTGAATGAAGCACATTGATAAATGTTGTGCTGACCAGAGCAGACGAAACAATTGCGTTGAAATCCACTATTCTGTACACTACCATAATTGCTAACTCGTGGAAAAGCTGGCTTCTTGGCTGGGAAACTAGGTTGTTGCGACGTAGAAGGCTTAGTGGAAACTGTTTGCAGGACGTTTACCCTACGTTGGAGAAACTCGACAAGCTTAGGGAATTGATCAATGTTTTCATTTTCCGCATATTCTTCCCAATCCCTTCTAGTAATCGGATCTAGCCGAACGCTAAGTAGATGGATAAGTAAGGCATCCCAATGTTCAGTTGCCTCGCCCAACTGTTTCAATATTTTTACATTTGCCTCGAAACCCTCAATAAGTGTGTGTAATTCTGCTGGAGACTCACGTTTCAGGCAAGGGAATTCAAATAGCGATTGTACATAAGTGCGTTTGAGCCTTCTGGGGTTTTGAAAATGATCCACTAACATTTTCCATGCAACTTGGTACTGATCATTGCTAATAGGGATAGTTTGTATAATTTTGAGCGCTTCGCCAGCTAAAGAAGAGCGCAAATAGTAAAATTTTTGAATTGTTGATAGGCTCGTTGATGAATGAATGAGCGAAACGAATAAATCGTGAAAATTTAGCCAATTATCAAAATTGCCATTGAAAATTGGGATTTTCACATCGGGTAGTTTAATGTTCATTTGGTGGGAGGGTTCCGCAGAACGACGAGTAGTGT
This sequence comes from Uranotaenia lowii, assembly GCF_029784155.1. Lineage (NCBI taxonomy): Eukaryota > Metazoa > Arthropoda > Insecta > Diptera > Culicidae > Uranotaenia > Uranotaenia lowii. Next base: position 184,718,838 of record NC_073691.1, read on the forward strand.
CATGTAATTCAGGGGACGGCTTAGCATACAAAAGCAGAGTACCTTTGATCCGGTAGTAGTTCCTCTCAAAATCCGTGCGCTCCTTGAGATACTCCTGCAATGTTTTGTCGTCTCCAGAATCCTCCATTGTCTCGAGCTCCTGCTGAACGGCATTGAACTCCTTCCAAAGTTCAACAAGATTTTCCAGCCTGACTGGAACCTCGACTGCATCGCGTTCTTGTTGAAACTCGTTGACGAAGTTAACAATCCCAGCGAAGGAAGTCGTGATGCTGCGTTTGCGGTTTTTTAGACCCCGCAATTTCCTTTCGGCGGCCGACATCTCGTTCACGGTGTGGATCTAAAATCAAAAGACCGCGTAGACCGCGCAAATCGGCTTAAAGGAAATGGAAGCCCTAATTACCTGGGCAAGGCTTGAAATATGCCTTGTATAATTATTGCCTCTGCACCAAGAAAGGGCCGTAAGTATCCAGGAGGAATTGTTGACTCTGGATAATGAGCTCGAAAATGCACCAAATCGTCTTCAAAATGTCCGTTTTGTAACTTCCAATTGGTTGGACCACGTGGTAGTAGCACTAGGTAAGCTTTCGATAGGCCAGGTTGGAGAAATTCACAGGAATTGATCTTCCACCTCGGCGCGCAAATGTCACCCGGGAGATGCTCGATCTCGGGCGATGATAGTTCGTTCGCAGGTCACGTATAATCCAGGATTCATGCAAAAAATTTAGATCCGGTAGAAAAATAACGGAACGGTAAGTATTTGGAACCGCACTCACCTATGTGAGGCATAAAATATGCCTTGGATATATTAAAATCAGCAAGCAGCAACGTGGTTCCAAAATGGCGCAGCAGCCATTTTACGGATAGATTCCGGATCCAAAACGTGTTTTCCGGTCAGACGGATTCCTATCGACGTCTATCCGGCTCGAAGGACCATGTCGAAGCCCCGGGAGGGCAGTGGACAAAATCCGGAACCACTTACGTGAAGATTCGGTGTGCCGAATCGGATTTCGTTGCACGAAATAAAAAGTCCGATTTATCACTTATCGCACGGTTTATTCTTCTACCGTTTTATTCACAAGTCCAATTTGCATGCTAAACACTAATAATAATTAAAGTCCAATTTGCATGCTGAACACTCTTTAAACTTAAAGAATTTTATTTGGACTTAATATTATATTTTGAACTTAAACTATTTTCAACTTAAAACTAGCACTTCCAAATTATAAAGCAAGTTCCAGCTTGAGTTGGAAACTTGCTGCGCGTTGATTGATGTGCAGACGGCTGCGAACGAACGAAGACTGTCTGTAGGTAGGTTTTCCCCCAGCGCGTGTGATGAAACCAACAGCACACAATCGATCATAATTTAGATGGCTCTATTGTGTGAAGCCACAAATCTCACCGGCACGCCGGCCGGCGTTTATTGTTCCGCTGCAAACTCGGTCGAGTTGATGATTGTCGATGATGGTTCGATAGGGTGTTTCATCGCAGATGGTTGAATTTGCGATGCGAATTGCAAATAACTTTTTCGATGCAAATAACATTTCCGATTGTGAATCGAACAAAGCACAAAAACTTGAAATTAGATCCAAATTGTTTAAAAACTGTGAGAGTTCTATATGATTTTACACTGAATTTATATGGAATCAGCCCCCCCTCCTATTCTCAGCATTTACCTTTCAATACAATATATTTTTGTTCGAAATTTGACCACCGATTCAAAAAATCATCTAATTTTGAAAAAAAAAAAACGTTTGAGTAGCAAATTTGCTTCAAATTACTAATAAAATTTATGGGTTTGTCATTTTAATTGTAATTTTTTAAAGTCGTTTTTAAGGCTAACGTTTGTAGTTCATAAACCAAAGGTCCAGGGATCGAGTTCCACCAGCCTAAATCTAGATTGAGGAGATTTTGAAAGTCTTCGGACGTAAAATAAACACAAATATATCAAATTGGAACAACTTAACAAGGAAAACGAACTCTACGGATAATAAAAATATAGCAGAGACGAACCAGTCAAAAGCTGAAAGTCTCTATAAGGTTGGAACAAATATCAATTTCTTCTATTTTCTCTCTTCCAAGCCAGAAAAAAAACAAATATTAAAATAATATTAATATTCTTGATTTTTTTTATTTTTTCGATAAAAATTAATATTGTGCAATGATATAGTATGCTATTTTGTTGCATACAAGCTTTCGTGTAACCTTCGTACCTTTCCTAGAGGCAGTTCTACTTACGACTCTAGTTTAGAGCATTAATTAAATATTCCACTGATAAAAAGCTGCGTAAATTTCTGGTTTACTTGTTTAATAGATATAGCATGCTCGGTTCCGCAGAAGAATAAAAAATGATATTGATTTATCAGTACAAATTATTTAATTTTTACATATAAACATAACAGTTCAAGTTTACTCTTGCAAATTTACTTAATTCTGCACACTTTTTCGAATAATATTAAAATTTTGGATTAAATTTGTTCAATTTGATTCACGACCCCCCTCGAAAACAAATATTGTTAGATAGAAAGTTTTGAACGGAATGTAACTTCTAATAATAATTGAAAAAAAAAATATTAAAAATTTGGAAATATTTTTTTTTAAAAACTTATGTTAATTACCGAACTTTGATAACATCTGCAAATAAAAACTAAATTTTCAAATGAAAAACCTAAAATGGAAACAAATAGTAACTTTTCCATCAGTTTTCCACTAGTCTTAGAATTTAAAAACAGTTTCTCACTCGCATTCTCGAATTAGTTCCCATATATCGAGTGATTATCCCCATAAGCAGCAACAAAATTCAATATCCCTCCAGGGTCATTTAATCCCAAACCAGAGACCCCAACACAAGCCAATTCCAAAGTTGGGAAATCGTCGTTTTCCATTTCGCTTATCAATAGAATTTTCACGCCAACAAACACCCCCTTGCCTCGCTAGGAAGTTGGTGCGTGTTTGTACCCCGAATATTTGAAACTGTTTTATTTTTTCTCAAAAACTAAAGTGCAGGACGATTGAATTTGAAGAAATAAAATCAACCAAACGGCAGCGCCTCAGCCAAACGAATCAATACCACTTGATACCGTTGTTGCTGGAAAAGTGTGATTGGCTAAGATGCTGTAGAAAGTGCCCGAAACCGGGAAACTCTCCCTTCAGGTGGCGGGGTGGAAAGCCAATTTTCTCTGAGTCCCTTACACAGCGAAAAAAGTTCATGGTGTTTGAATGAAAAAATTTGTAAATTTTTGAACAATTTTTTAATGCATTTTTTAAAATTTATGTTCAACAAGTTTACTGGAAATTTATTAAAACTAAATAGTTTCTTTAATAGTTCTGAAGCTTTATGTCATGATATTTTAAATCATAATGATTTTTTAGTAAATTTTCTTACAGTGTAACATCCGGTTTGTTTGTTTGATAGTGTATTTTGGCGTGGGTTGATGTGTCAATGTGTTTGTGTGAGGCTCCAAGGGATGGGAGCGATGGCTGCGAGAATAGATGATCATCATAGTCGTTCAATTTGATGGGGCCATTTTTGAAACGCGCGTTTCTAAAATAGAAAGCTTGTAAAATGAACGAACTTCGAAGGACGACGGATGAAGGTGTTTCTGGGAAGATTGTTTTGATTCTCGGGCTTACCTTTTTTTTCGAGATTTCCATGCTCAGCAAGTTTTCGGGTCCCACTAATGATGGTTCCAGGTACTACAGGAAGAATGAATAGAGTGAAAAGTAAAAAAAATAATATTGGCACAGCAAAGTAGATTACATGCTAGACTTCAGGTTGATGGGATCAACTCTGAAAATTAAAGTTTTTTCATGAGAGTTTTATCATTAAAAATCGAAATTAACAAATTCTACGTGAGCGATTAATACTGTCTTAGCAGTGTTTAACTCCCGCTCATATTCATTTCATAAACCATTAAACTTTTACTTGACATTTGTTGATTTTTTTTCCATTGCAGACAAACGCCGCTTATCTTCTGCCAGTACAACTAACCAATAATACAGACTCCGTTCGATTCTGGCAACACGCCCGTACATTTTGAGTTGTTTTTACAAAATAACTAATATTTTTCATCAAAAAAGTTATTTTAAGTCAATTTCCGACCACTTGTAGTAATTTTTTAATTTTTTTCATCATGTTTTTGATGCATTATGTAATTTTTCTTGTTTTATTTATAACGTTTTGTTTGCATTTGTCATATTTGCTGATTTTGTCATTCTTCATCATTTTTTATTTGTTTTCTGTCATTTTCAGTCTTTTGTTGAATTGGTTTTTTTTTAACTTTTTTTAATTTTTCATCTTTTTATCATTTTTGAGTGCTTTGTAAATTTTTTAAAAAAACTTTTGTTTTTATTGTTGCATTTCATCACCATTTCAGAACATAAAAGCGTATTTTAGCTGTTTGTCTAAATAAAATTGGTTCTGTTATAACGAAAACTTAAAGGTGATGATGTTTCTAAAAATGTTCGAATTCGGCAGATGTGCCAAAATCGGATGTTGCCAAAATCGAATGGCGCCAAAATCGAACGTTGCCAAAAACGAACGGGGTCTGTAATTATAACTTCAAATATCTCATGCTTTTTTCCAAAACGATAAAGTGATTTACGATGTTTTTCTCTTCTCTCTGTTTCAGAAAAATTACAAAATGGTAAGTTTTACAATGAGCTCAACCTAGAGTCAAAGAGATTCCAACTTTTTTATGAATTAAAAATAAAACAGAGAACTTATGTATTTTGTAGTGTAGCTGCAGAGACAATAATGGAGAAGAGTGTTCAGATTTTGAATATTATCTCGTTTCAATTCACGGATTTTTCGAATATCGAAATCTACATTCTACATCAAATTCTGTTAACGAAAGAAAGTAAATAGACATCTGTTTATTTGTGGTAAAAATATCACAAAGTAGTATACATTTCAACAGAGGGATTACAATTCAGAGCCATTGATTCTGAACGATGCGTAAGTTTTTTTTTTAATAAGACTTTGTAAAAAAAATTACAACTTCGTGTCGAGTCGGCCTTTTAAGTTCGTTTTAAGATGAATGATCTTCTTTTTCCATTAAACTCAATCACTTTAACTAACTGAATCCGTTTCCATAACCAAGACGTATTCACTAATGGCCGCAAAACAACTGACCTACTCTTGGGAACACTGAAAGCACAATATGTCGATTCACGCACTGTCTGACCTCACTGTTTTTGATACTTCATGATTCCTGTTTGAAACCTTATTTTACAATTCTACACGCTGAAGAAGCAAAGCAAACACTTGGGTCCTCATTTAGTTCTCATTCACACGTTTTTAGCAAAAGTACTCAGCTTAATTTTAAATAAAAAAATTAAAATGGAAATTAGTTGTTAAGAAATGAGATATGTGATTAGTATCAAATAATGAAAAATCAAAAATTTTGTTTGTTAACCCAATTGAAATCAGAAATACTGTAATACCCAGAAAAATCAATGCAAATTGATTTATTCCAGGAGAAATGCGTTGAAAAAAAGGTTTTAAAACATGTTGAAACATTTTGATAATCAAACCTCCTTATGGAAATTTTTAAGAATTTTAATTTTTCTGTTTCTTCTCGTTTGGAAACCGAAAAATGCGCTAAATTTCGTTAACAAAATTTGACTTGGTTTTTCGGAACCCTCAAACTGAGATTTGAGTTAAATTTCTTGACCGTGCAGCTACACGAAAAATTTCGCCGCTCCTTCATTCTCGTTCGTAAAATTTTGTGAACAGGACATGCGAACTGTCACCACAAAAGGGAATAACGTCATCACGAATCTTCTCATCGAAGTTTTTACGCTAAAACAGAAACCCACATTCCAAAATAAACGTTTAGTAAATGAAACGATAATCAATATTTTATTTCACTTCATGTAAAAATTTATTGATCTATTATCCTATTTCGTTCCTAAATTATCGTTTTTCTAGTGAAACGATAATATTTATTTCATCGACTTCAATTATCTTTTGATCTTTTTTTTCTATTTTTTCTCTTCTCTACAATTCGACTCTGACCTTAAGTGGCATTTCTAGGCTGTTCCGAAAATTATAAATGCACTTTCTTTCTTAAATGAAAAAAAAAACTTTCATCAAAACAGTGGCTCTTCAAGCCGCCATTAAAATTTGTGTGTTCTACTATCACCAATTTTTATTATTTTTGTGGATCTACGGCTTTGCTGTCATCAGGAAATTTCTTTAGGAAAATTTAAGGTTTTCTTTACAATTCTAGCTAGCATACTTACATAACAACCAGTATTCATTTTCTTCCTTTCGTGAAGATTGGTATTTTTGTTTTCATGAAAGTTCCAAAGCTCAGAGCTGGCATATAAATTGTCCAACATGTTTTTTTTTTGTTTTTAATACTGGTTCTTGCTCCAGTCATTGATGCTTGCCCCTAAAAGTTGTTTTTCGCATAGTTCTAGGTTTATGAGAAACTGTAATCAATGAACAATTTTGATAACTGTTACTGACTGCTTTTCGACTGACTGTCGCATTTCAAGGAAAATATTTTTACGTTTTAAACATTGGGAAATAGTAATCGGTACTTCAATTTTCGATGCCAGAAGTTCATGGTATTAGTTTTCGGGACCTTTAAGAGAAAAACTGGGTTCCTCTGAAAATTTACCACATTACAGATCAAGCTTTTCCGTGTCAAAAGTATAATTTACAAAAAAAATCGCTACGGGGGTCGAATTAATAGAATTTTTCGAAGATATACAAACAAATTATTCGGGTAAACTTTTAATATTTTCACTAGCATTTATTTCTTAAGAAAATTCAAGCTTTAAATTTCTTAACGAGATGGCTTGTGATATAGCTCAGTTGGCAAGTTAGTTGCTTCCTGAGCAGATGTCCGTGAGCTCGAGCCCAAGAGTAAATATCGAACACAGTTTTACCGGATAAGTTTTTCAATAACTTTCCGCCAACTGCAACGTTGATCAAGTCGCGAATGCCACAAAGTTGGTAAAACGACTATAATCGAAACAAAAAAATATTTCCTAACGAGAGTTTGTCCAGGGAAAGAGAGAGAGGAATTGCAAATTTATAAAAAGTTAAAAAAAAACAGCTACTTTTAAAAATTCGTCAAAAATTCAATGTTTTGTATTTTGACAATCTAAACATGCAAAAATGTGCCTAATTACGACACCTTTTCAATGCTGTTTTTTTTAACTTATCCTGTGTGACTTAAACAATTTTGACGGTTCATTGATTAAAAAGTGCGATTTATACATCACTTTTTTCGTGGTCATGATCTCAAAAAACTTTAAAGAAATATTTCCGTATGTGCAACGTATAGCTTCGTCTCTCAGCTTTTTATACAGTAAATGAATTTTTTATAGCATTTTGTAGTTGATCTACAGTTATTTTCCGAGGTATGTTTTTTTGGATTTTTTTTTCTTAGACTAAGAATAACGGTAAACTGAAGCGTTGTAGCCTGTAGGTAAATACTTTCTGAGAAACATCACGAGGTTTCTAAAACTATAAAAATTGTAATAATCGGTTGAGAAACAAGAGAGATATAGCGGTTTTAAGCGAGGAGTGTGGAATTGGCACTCAAGGTCTGATTAGGGAGTTTTTTTTGCTGAGCTTTCAGGATGCGTCCATAAAAAAGTAATGATGCAAAATTAAGGATTTAAAGAATTTATTGAGGGTCTCCCAAGAATTTTTTTCGCCAAGAAATGTGCTAAATGCAAATTTTGCGGCCAGTGGAACACACGCAAACTCTCGGGTCAAATAGACCCGACCAGCCTAATTACGGATTTTTTTTTGAGGGAGCAAACAGTCATGATGAATTTAATGTGCAATTTGGATCATATTCACCCAAACAGCTTTGGAAGGTTAAGAAAGCTGTTGTAAGAATTTCTTAAGTAAATGTGAAAAAATCATGTTAAATCTTTCGATCCATCTCGAATTATGCAAACAAAAACATAAGTTCCACATAGAGTTCGTTAGAAGTTCCACATGGAATTTTAAAGTTCGTTAGAAGTTTCATATGGACCAAAAAGTTTCGTTTGAAGTTCATTAGATAGCATGGTAGTTAAATATGATTTTTTATTCTACAAGTCCCTTGGAAAGCACAAAAATTTTCCCCGATTATGGAATTTTCATATTCGTTAAGAATTCCTAATTGAGCACTTACAAAAAATGGAGCAAACAATTAACTACCTAAGCAACTTTTGGTTACTCAGAATATTCATAAAAATAATTCACGTAGAAAACCCATTTCAGCCCTTTAAGCAACCAAAAAGTTCGTAAACATTTTTTCATGTAACCAAAAAGTTTGCAGAAAGTTCATTAAAAGCACAATTATAACAAATGGATTTTCAACTGTGTATGAGCTCCTAGAACGCACATTAATGTGAACTTTAAAAGTTCAAAATAAAGAAGCTACTAAACTTTTGGTTACTTGGGTGTGATTTTCATGTGATATATAATTTTTTTTTTTTTTGAGTTGAACTCTCTAAAGCCCAACCCCGCCTATAGACGGGGTTTACTTAAAATGGAATTTTGTGCAGAATGTTTCAAAAGATATAAATCTTACAATTTATGTAGATAAAACTGTTTGATAAGGAATTCTCAAAAGTTACAGCAAAGAAAAGCTTAAAAATCCTTTTGATATCTTCAGAAATCCTTGGTACTGGTATTCTTTGATCTGAAAAAACTATCAGCTGTTGAATTGAAGAGTTACAACCAAGGTTGCCGAAATCACAGAATAATCTTCGATTTCACAGAATTATGAGCATAATTTTATCACAGAATCTTTGTCACAGAACACCGAATTTTGAAATTTTTCACAGAATTCACAGATTTTTGAAATTTTGTACCCTTTTTCAAACTAATAAACTTTGATGTCCATTAGACTGCCCCAAATTTGTACGGGAAATTCGAAACCTGTGAAATGTTATGCGTTGCAGGCTTAAATTGATCCTAGTCCTTGTACAAAATCTCATGCCAAATTTGGGCCAGATCGGATCTCGGGAAAGGGTCGCTCAACGAGCCTGAAGTTTGTATGGGAATTTGAGATATTTTGTCGGGAGAAACATGAAAAATAAGTTTTTCATCAATAACTTTGGTTCCGTCGGTCGATTTCTTTCAAAAACAGGTTTTCTTGAAGTTTAAGTTATGAAAAAAATTTCATCCGAAAACAGCATTTCAATTAGAGTTAAGATAAGAAAGTTATTAGGCTTCAAAAATGGGCTAACTTTTTAAGGGTGGTATTCATCACTGTTAATGAGTCGAGGTGGTGGAACATATTGACGCCTCATTAACAGTGATGAATACCCCCGTTAAAACAGTTAGCCCATTTTTGAAGTCTAATAACTTTTTTATCTTAATTCTTATCGAAATGCAGTCTTGGGATAAAACATTTTTCATAATTTAAACTTCAAGAAAACCCATTTTTGAAAGAAATCGGCCCACGGAAACCAAAGTTATTGATGAAAAACTTATTTTTCATGTTTCTCCCGAACAAAATATCTCAAAATCCCATACAAACTTCAGTCTCGTTGAGCGACCCTTTCCCGTGATCCGATCTGGCCAAAATTTGGCATGAGATCTTTAACTAGGCCTAGGATGAATTTTAGCCTGCAGCGTATAACTTTTTCAAAAGTCGGGTCATTTGGGGCACTCTAATGTCCATATTTACTACGGATTTCTGACTCAAAATCATGAAAATGTCATAAAGCTATTACTGTTTTTTTTATTTCTATAATGTTGGTTGTTGAAATAAGTATATTTGACATGCATTTATTAGTGAAAATTGTACTTAAAAATCACAGAATCTTGTCACAGAATTTTAGAGTCAAGTCACAAAATTACAGATTTTTGTTTTCAAAAACACCCAACTTTTTTTCGGCAACCTTGGTTGCAACCATTTTGGATTGATTACTTTAAAAAGAAATGATCCTTAGTTTAGTAGATGAGATAAAACAAAAATCTCGTCTAAAGGCAAATTTACAAAACTTAGAAAAAGATGATTGAAGTGTGATAGAACACGCAGCCGAAAAAGGACTACATTTGTATTTTCTTCTGACCACATACAATCTATCCTTTTATAAAATAATAAATTATATTTTGAAAACAATTCAGATAAGAAAACATTAGGGCCCCAAAGGGTATAAGTGCAAAAATGATCGATTTTCAGCAAACACATCAAGAGTAAGTTTGCCAGAATTTTATCAGCACGTATCCGGGCCGGACAGATCCGGTAATATCTAATATTTGGTCCACAAAGAGCCGATTGTTCCAAACGACTTTTTAAATTTCCAACTTTATATGGTAAGGTTGCCAGATTGCCCGATTTTATCCCTGTTTGCCCGGATTTAAAAAAAAAAAACTTGGGAAAGGATATTTTTTGAGTAAGTTTCATAAAAATAATCATAAAAGTTTTTTTTTTATATCTGCCATAAGTTTTGATCAAATAATATTTTTTCCATTTTTTCTTCTTAATTTTTGTTGATCAATTTGTAGGTTTGGACATAATTTGCCCGGATAGTGCCCGGATTTTTGGTCGTCAATTTTGAAATCAAATGTTCGGTTTTTTCAGGTTTTTATATAAAATTACCCGGATTCGTCCGCCCGGATACGTGCTGAAAATATATGATGATTTTGCATTTTTTTCATAATTTGATTCACATTCTTTTATTCTCAAATAAAAATTGAAAATGGCCAAACACACCAACTTCAAAGCGAAATAAGCTTCTATGCACTTAAATTTTTTTTGGATCACAAAAATCCTCTGGTATCAGCTCACAAAATTCTGTACGCTTTAAAGTTTTTGACTATAAAAAACAGAAAAATATCACACATATGAAAACGAAATTAACTTCTTAAATTTCAACTTTTTCAAATTCGAAGAGTATTCAGAAAACATAAAAAAAAATCAGATTTCAACCCAACTAAAACGCCGTCGCTCGAAAACTCGCTTCCCGCGGCATTTTGCCGTCGCTTGTTTCGGTGCTGTCATCGTTGGCATCTTCCATTTGCCTGCCGTGTTGATGCATGGCCGCACGTCATCGTGGGCCATGCTCGGAAAACCGAAACCCCGAGTCGAGAGATAGACTAACCCAGCCCATCGTTCGCTTTTTTTTCTGCCTCACCGAATCCATTACCATCATCGTTATTGCACCGGTATTGGTAATGGCCCCGGCAAATGATCCGCCCCTTTTTCGCGATCTCCCTTTGTCGTGGTGTTGGTGCACGATAGAGGATTTGCCTAGCAGCCATGATTCACACACCGCCTGCTGAGCATTCGTGCACTGTGTTGGTGAAATGATTGGGTTTTAATCACCAACACAATCCCATAGTCGTCAGCGTATTTGATGGTCGTCGTCGTCGTTAAAGCGAAGGTTCTCGGGCGATTCCGATTGGAATCGGTTTTAGTGTTGTTATTGTTTTCCTATTCGACGATACGGGGAATGCGGGAGCGAGATGGGAAAACGGGCTCTCGCTCCTACATTCCGCTATTTTTATAGGTACCGTAATCTTGTTATAAAAATTATATAAAGTGCTCGTCGCTATCATTATATTTTTTCCCAATGTTATGCTGCGTTGTAATGCGTATACCTTTAACAATGGAAACAAGTCGAGTAAATATGCTTCGGAAGGCAACTGCTCGAATCGGCAGACGGACGGACAGACAAACGGTCCTTCGAACCAACTGAAGAGAGGATTCGGCAGGCAAAAGAGATGGGTAGATGGAATATTTCGGCAACCCCTGCCTGGTTCGGGTATATGTGTTGGTATTTGTACGGTCTCCAGCTTACCGAGCCAGAGAGTACAAACGAGACAGGGATAACGATTTGACGCCGCCAATTGAATTGCTTTTATAGCTCCATTTATGTAGGTATAAATGGGATGGTTATAGCGATTGTTATGTTCCGTTTTTATATCCACGTGGCTCGCTCTCCGGCAGATCCAAGTGGGCTTTGAGTTGGTTTTACGGCACTTTTATGTGAGTTAGAATGGGATATAAAATCTCGGAGATGACAGGAGCTTGTTGCTTTGTCGTTTTGGTTAGTTTTTTTTCTGACGGTCTAAAATTTCCACTGATAAGGCGACGCTTGAAGAAGTTTCGCGCAGGGAAGAGAATTCGAGCATTTTTTGCTGCTCGAACGCTTCCCAGAGTAGCAGTCCATGACTTTTTGTTTTGCTCCTGTTGTAGATTCTGCCAGACCAAAGCTGCTAGAAATAGAGAGCACGCGGAACCATTCCGGAGTGGTTTTTATTGAGTGTGAAAGAGTCGAGAATTACCCTCGAAGAACGATAAAGACGATGATGATGGTGATCGCATGCTTCTGCTCTTTTCGGCTCTCGTGCCTTCCCGATTCCGAGTTCGGTGTGATTCCATCTCTCGTCGAACGATTTTATTACGACACGACATAGATTGGCATGCATGATGGTAGTTGAAGTTGGTTTGGTTTGAACTCTTCATTTTTTTGTCCATTCTTTAGGGACATAAATTCCCACCGAATATGAGTTCCGATGGGTTCCTTTGCTTGAAAAAAAAACCCGACGGAATTTTGTCCTTATTTAAAAAAAAAACGAATCCTAATGGAAAATGAGTAATTTGGATAACTTTTATTGTTCATTTAAATTAATTTTAGCCGTAAACGGAACGGATTCATTCGGCTAGAAGAATCGTTGGCGAAAAAAAAAAGAAATCCAATGAATAAATTTCCATGACAATTTTTTGTCTCTCCCCATGCCGGGCCATTTCAAGGGTCATTTTGGCTCTGCGGACCGGCTCGAAGGACCATCCACGGAGCATGCACGCGGTGAATTTATTCATTGCTGACCCGTGGGCCGATCTGACCCGACTAATGCCCAAAAAACACTAATGAATAATTAATCGAATCATTTGCGGCGATTGAGAGGTGGACGTTTAGAGGATTAATCCCAACCGCTTTTTTTTCTCTGTTTCTATTGGTTCGAGGGGATTTTAATACCTACAATTTTTGGGAGATATCCGAAACCGTCTGTTGAAGTGCGGCCATTATTGGCAGTTATTCCGACACCGGGCAAGCCGACTTGAATCTGTTTAGCTGAGGCTACTTCCTCTATCCCTGCTGCTTGCCTTCGTCCAAGAGCAATAGTATTATGCTACACGGTAATTAATTCGGACCATTAGTAGCGTTTAATTGAAATGAGGTGCCACTGCTGTTGAGGTTTTTCTATTTCGTCTTTTTTTTTTTGGTAAGGCCAAGCAAGTGCCAGATTCAATTGCTTTTATTATGCCTATCCAGAACTTGTCTTGTTGAGAAACATCCGTTTCTTATTTTAATGGCTGACAGATTCTGCCAATCACTTCGAGTTAGTTGTAAAAATGAATCCAAAAGAGATTAATTTTAAAATAAATACAGACCCAAATCGATTTTGGCACGGTTTGGCAATGAATGAAAATCTCACAAGTTGCAAGCTTCAATTGACTCAAGGCTTAGCGATAAATCCTATGCTAAATTAAGGTGATATAGCTCAGTTGGCAAGTCAGGTATTTCCTGAGACGATGTCCGTGAGTTCGAGCCCAAGAGTAAAAATTGATCACAATTGTACCGAATTAGTTTTTCAACAACTTTCCGCTCACTACATCGTTGATATAAATCGCTAATGAAGTGAGGATGTTAAAACGACTATAATCTAAAAAAAAAAACAAAAACAAAATTTAGGGGGTGAGGGTGTGGTATCAGACGACAGAAAGAGATTGTACAATGGCCTTGAAATTAGTATGGAATTATGAGAAATTTGTTCGGAAGAAACATGAGAACCCAGTTCTGCACCATTTTCTGAAGTTTATATCGGCCGATATTCTTTCATAAATGATAGTTTTTCACGAAGCTTTGATAATGACAAACAGTTCATCCCCAAGCCTCGTTTTAATTAGGGCTATGATAAAAAAGATATTAAGTTTAAAAACTAGCTGAAGGGTAAATTTATAAAAAAAATAATTATCTGCCCATATTCCGGCCATTTTCAGGTTCCCGGGAATCAAAAATGAAGCATTCTGAAGGGGGTCGTCCATACAAGACAATTATTGTTTTCGCGATATTGACGTTATTGTTCGTCGGATTGTGATAAAAATTTGCACATGAGGGTCTCGAGAGGTAGGCAATTGACTTCATGAATTGATTTTTGGGTCAATGGTCGGCAAACGAGGTCGTCCATATGAACTTTTCACTGTTTTTGCAATATTGACGTTGAAAATCAATTGATTAAGAAGAAAATTTGTACATGGAAGTTTTGAGACTCGAGCCACCGATTCTAGGTGTCAAACTTTGAGTCAGGAAGCAGCAAAAGGGGTCGTCCATACAACACAAATACCATTTCAGCGACATTATACATCGGATTGAGATAGAAATTTGCACAAATAAGTTTTCAGGTACGAGCATTCGATTCAGATTTGGTAGAAAAGGTTGAAAAAAGAAGTCGTTCATATTGACTGTTCGCAGTTTTTGCTTTATTGACGCTAAGAAACTTTGGATTAAAATAAGAATTTGCACTCGGCAGTTTTAAGGGGCCAGCCATTGATTTAATGAGTCAAATTTTGGGTCAGGGGCTGGCGTAAGAGATCGTCCATAATAATTGTTCGCTGCAATTTCGCTTTTGTCTTGATAATTCATCAAATTGAAATGAAGTTTTGTCCACCAAATTTTTTAAGGAACAGACAATCGATTTCAGATGTCATATTTTGTATCGGAGGTAGTAAAAAGGGGTTGTCCATACTAATTGTTCACTGTTTTCGCGATATGATGCATCGCATATTAATGAAAATTTGCACATGGAAGTTTTCCAGCTCAGGCGATTGATTTCAGTTGTAAAATGTTGGACATAGATTCGACAAAAGAGTTGATCAATTCTAATTATTCTATTTGTTTTGGGACCGGAACACTTTCGGACACGAGTTAGAACGCGACGGTTAGTTTAAACTAAAGAATGGAAAACATTTTTATTTTCCGATTTGTTGATAGGCGATTTATTGCTACGATCTTAATAGCACGGCGGATTGGTTTGGACTGTTGTACAAACTGTGTTGTGTTTAAAGTGGAGAATATGGTAGAAAAGTATATAAAGCAAGAATTTCCTATCATTTCAATTAACACATTTACATATTGCTTCAGTGTTGAATACGAACGAGAAAAGCATAAACTTTGAGTGTACATTCTCTAACGTTCTGTATAGTGAACAGAGGCTATCCCTCCTAAAGACCATTTTAGGTTCGTTTCGAAAGGTTCTAAATTCCCGTCATTTTTTCCTATTACTACTACTAGGCTAGGCACCAGGGGTGTCATGTGTCCTGTTTTTTAGGATTTGTTCTGATTTTCGAGAGGCTGTCCTGATTTTTCAAAAAAGCTTGAATTGTCCTGATTTTTAAAAATGGCCCTTTAAATGTCCTGATTTGTCCTGATTTTTATAAAATTATCTTAATTATAACTAAATTTATTGTTAAATGAAAAGAACATCAAACAAATCTTTAATAAAACAGTTTGACCAATGATGATCTTCGGTTCAAATGATATTTAATTGGTGTTTTTCGATACTGACTGCAGACAAGCACAAGTTATTCCCGCTTTAGTTGCATAATTCGAGGCGTTTCCAGCACCTATATTTCGCCTTTAGTAATGCAATGTAAGCAGAACTGCAGGTTATTTTCACCAATTTAGTAGTGTCCTGAAAAATCCTGATTTTTTGTTTCGCGGTGTCCTGATTTTTGACAAAACGAACTGGCACCTCTGCTCGACACCGCAATGTTTATACTTCAACCAGAGGTGCCAGGTGTCCTGATTTATCAGGCTTTGTCCTAATTTTCGAGAGTCTGTCCTGATTTTTCAAAAACTCTCAAGTTGCCCTGATTTTTGAAAATTTGACCCAAAAATGTCCTGATTTGTCCTGATTTTCATAAAAAATTCTTAAATATGATCGAATTTGTAGTTAAACTATGAGAAAATCGAATTTGATTTATTTATTAAATGAAATAATTTAAAAAAAAAGTTATAAAATAGGTAAACCCGTTTAACAGATGGTAATCTTCGGTTCAGATGACATTCAAATGGTGTTTTTTGATATGAACTACCGGCCAGCCCACAAGCTGCGTACTGTTGTTGCATAAATCAAGGCGTTTACAGCACCTGTATTGCGCCTTTATTTATGAAATCCTAGCAGAAATCCTTATTATTTTCATGAATCAAGGGGTGTCCTGAAAAATCCTGATTTTTAACTTCGCGTTGTCACCCCTGGCTTCAACACTATTTTTTGCAATTATTTCGTTTTTATGCATCCCTTTCAAACGAAAATTCATACTCGAGAGTTTTGCAGGACGAGAAATCGATTCCTGACTTTGTAACAGATGGCAGAAAAGGGGTCGTTCATATGAACTGTTAAATGTTAAAAAAAATAATTGCTTTATTGTTCATGGGATGGAGACGAAATTTTAAACACGGGAGCTTAAAAAAACGGAATATCGATTCCTGGATTAAACTTTTGAATCAGACGACAGAACAGAGGGTCATCCACGTCCACGTCTTTTTTAATGTTTTTACAATAAATGTGTTACTTTACATAGGATCTGGACGAGAATTAATTCACGGGAGTTTTACAGGACTGACGGTTTTTATCTGATTTAAAATTTGGTTTATTTATTTATTTATTAAGTCAAACTATGTAGACTACAATACTTAAAACTACTTAAAACTAATGTAAGCTATTTTGTTGTTCTATGAAGTTGTTTTTGAATGCCTTTTTTAATTGTGTTTTGTTCATCGCTACGTCTATAATTTCACTTTGTAAATTGTATTTGTACATCATTTGATTAATAGGTTGATGTTTTGCATAGTCTTTGTCGTAAAGTTTAATGTAGAACAAATGTTTATTTCTTAATGGACGGGAGGGTGCGTAAAAATTTAGTTTTGAAAGTAATTCAGGACTGTCTATTCTTTGTGTAACAACATCATTTACAAATGCAATTTGGGAAAATTCTCTGCGTTTACTGAGAGGTTCTATATCAATAAGCTTACAACGAGATTCATACGATGGCAGAGGAAAAGTGGTCCAATTTATTTTACGTAGCGCATATAACAAAATTGTTTTTGAACTGATTCGAGACGTTGCTCGTGAATATTTGAATAAGGATTCCATATGATGCTACAATACTCCAGTATCGAACGAACATAGGATA
The DNA here is from genome assembly GCF_029784155.1 of Uranotaenia lowii. Taxonomy (NCBI): domain Eukaryota; kingdom Metazoa; phylum Arthropoda; class Insecta; order Diptera; family Culicidae; genus Uranotaenia; species Uranotaenia lowii. Next base: position 184,736,006 of record NC_073691.1, read on the forward strand.
TATAAAGTGATTTTATGGTGTATGGGTCTTGAAAGTGTTTGCTGAAACGTTTTACAAATCCTAGCATGCAATTTGCTTTATTGATGATATTGTTCTGATGTTCTACAAACGTGAGTTTTGAATCCAGTATGACGCCAAGATCCCTTACAATTTTGCATTTTTGTACTGGTTGATTGCCTAATTTTGTTTCAATGATGGGGTAACTTTGCTTTCTGCTAAATGATATAGAGTTGCATTTTTTAACATTCAATTGAAGTAAACTTTTGTTGCACCATTCAAAGAAAACATTGATTTCGTTTTGAAATGTTTCAACATCTTCGGTTGTTTTTATTTTCAGAAATAGTTTAATATCGTCGGCGTATATTAGGTATTCAATCCGTTTTAGAATAAAGGAAATGTCGTTAACGAACAGTATGAAAAGGAGAGGTCCTAAATGAGACCCCTGAGGCACACCAGAGGTCACAGCTACAGATTTAGATAATTCGTTTTGGAAACGAACGATTTGTGTTCGATCAGTTAAATATGATTGTAACCAGGAGAGAAGATTTGGATGAAAGCCAATTTTTTTTAATTTGAAGATTAAAAGGGGTATGTCAATGCGATCAAAGGCTTTGCTAAAGTCGGTATAAATAGCCTCAACATGAAAGCCTTTGCTCATAGAATCGATAACGTATGTAACGAATTCGAGAAGATTTGATGCTGTAGAGCGCCCTTTGAAGAAACCATGTTGTTTACTCGTTATAATATTTTTTACTTGTTGATAAATTTTTTCATTTATTATTGATTCAAAAAGTTTTGGGATGCAAGACAACAAAATAGCTATTCCTCTATAATTTCGTACATCTGATTTTTTTCCGGACTTGAAAATCGGAATTAAAAAAGATTTTTTCCAAAATTTGGGTACTTTTCTATAATTTAATGACATATTAAAAAGAATCAGAAGAGGCTCTGTCAATTCGGCCGCCAAGTTTTTAAGAAAACATGGGGGAAGTCCCATCAGGCCCTGCTCCTTTGAAGCATCAAGTTTTCTAAGTCCTTCGGAAACATTATTGTAATCAATTTCATTGACCTGAATGTCACACGCTAAATCTGGAATGATTGAAAAGTATTCCCTATCTCGGTCAGCCTCAGTGAAAGAAGTGTACACTTCTTGAAAAAATGTTGCAAATAAGTTAGAAATTTCCAGTGGATTATTTCCAATGCTTCCGTCAAGTGTCAATTGAGTAGGGGAAGTTTGAATTCTTCATCTGCTTTTTAGTATAGCCAAAGAACGCTTTTGGGTTTTGTTTAATTTCTTTTTCAATTTTCTGATTGTATTTTTCAAAAGAACTTTTTATACATGAATAAGCTGGTTGCATAAATTTATATAATTTTGATGATTTGTAACACTTCTATCACTTCTGTAGACTTTATGAGCTTTTTTGCTTCCTATTTTGTAAGTTTTTCAATTCTTGTTATACCAGACAGGGTGGTTTAGAGCTGTAGGACCTTCTTTTAATTTTGAAGGAACATAACTGTTTATTAGATTAATCATTATGTTATAAAAGGTTCTACTGTTGTATCAACATTTCCTTCATTCTTCAATACACTTGACCACTCTATATTAATTAGTTCTAGTTTTCAATAGTTCGAAGTTGAATTCTGATAGTCTGGCAATTTCCTCGTATCCCAGTCCGCGAGGTTTGCACAGTTATGGATAAAGAGCGAGTATTCTATCGCTTTGTGAAATGCTTCGTTTTTCCATAGTGGATCAGCCGATTCGTTTACGCAAAAGTCTTCTGTACAGTTAGTAAAAAGTAGATCAAGATAATTATTGTTACTATTTTTAACATGATTTACTTGGTTTAAGCCCTAAAATAGAAGCTTTGCCGAAGATTAATTGTAACGTTTCGTTTTCGCCTACGACTGGAAGTAGAATTGCTTCATTGTCATCATCCATAATAAAGTCAGCGTTGCGTTGATTGAAATCGCCATAAATATGTAATTTCAGTCGGTTTCAGTCGACAGAGGAGAAGTTGTTCATCATAACTGTTTACAGTTTTTGCAATATATTTGTCATTATGAATCCAAACAAGACGAAAATTTGTACACGGGTGTTATTATCGAGACAAGCAAAAGGGGTCGTCATAAATAGGGAAAACTGTACAGAACGCCCAGTTAAGCATGAACGCTATTAACAGCGCTAAAAATCATGAAGGAAATAATATAATGTCTTATTTATAAAATGTTTGCTTAGTAGTATAATATCAAATAGTGGATCTCTTTAAAGAAAATCTGTTTTCATTGAGATCCATGTAGTATTGAATATAGTATTATCATTACATTTCCTCGCACTAAATTTAAACATTTCAGTTCTCAGCATCGTTTTTTATTATTTTTTGTTGCTGCCAGACATGCTGAGAACAGTAGCGTCCATTACCAGGGGGCTCTAATGAGCTTTTTGTGTGGAGGAGTGTGGTGGGCTGCTACAAGAAAAAAAAATCAAAATGAATGTTTACGACGATTCATGGATTTATTTTACGTCTTACTAGAGAAAGAAAAATTGTTATTGCTAACGTATCGAAAATTCGCTTTTTTAAATACACTTTTTGATATCCTTATAGGTAAAACGGCTTCAATTAGGCAACGAAACTCAATTTCTTGGCTGATATCGTGGTAAAATATGGTGGCAGATGATATTTTCGAATCAAATGTTGGTGCACCTTTTAAACTTGAAAAAAGACAAATTTGGATATAATCATGCATTCTTCTCGTAATTTGTGAGTCAGCAAATAAAAGAATGTCAATTCGCTTTGATATTCGGTCTTTTAAAAGTTAACAGCATTCTAAATTTGAGCGTAAAACACATGGTTCTGGCGCGCATTTTGCA